>NC_046288.1:43870736-44176361 GCF_004115265.2 Rhinolophus ferrumequinum
TTAAACTATTTATATAGTATATGCTATAAGTTATATACATAGTGTTCTAATACCTTTAAGTGATTTGTCCACAAACAAAGCCAGTAGGACGCCCTGGAGGTTCCTGGAGTTTCTTGTAACCTTTGGTTTCTTACGTGATATGTTGTCTCCATTCTTTTAAGCTTGGATGCATGCTTTCTTTGAAGAATTTATTATGAGTCACAAAATGTTCTTACATCTTAACCTATGTCCTTGTCTAATATTCAATCTTAGATGTGCACATGTTAGCCTAATCAAATCTGTAGGATGGCACAACCATTTCTTTCCCTCTCTCCCTGTTTCTCTCTCTAAAACTCCTCTTGATTACCTACTGGGATACTAAATTGGACTACTAAGCCACTCCCAATTACACATTCTTCAGGCAGCAAGATAATTAAGGATATTATTTAGTATCATATAATATTATTGTCATTGTATCTCTTTTGTGCGTTCAGGCAAAGTGATATAATTTCAAAATTTGTTTTTAGCATCAGAAATACCTGGACTCAAATCTCAACTCTACTGCCCCCAAATTTGTTGATTTATCTGTTAAGAGTAATATAATAATAATAATAAGAAGAATAAAATAAGAAATAATGGTGTTGGCAGAGCGCTCTGCAGATATCCTGGACCTAACTGCCAGAAAGACCCAAAAGCGGGTCCTAGAGCAAATTAAGCCTGAAACATCGCCAGAGGCAAAAATCACAAAACTGAAGCCTGTCCTATCTGGGGCACATCATAACAAATAAGGGTTCTTTGTAAAAGGCAATGATTCTGGGAAAAATAGAAGACAGCAGGAAAAGAGGACGCCCAAATATGAGATGGATTGATCCATAAAAGAAACGCTAAGCATTAGAACACAAAAGCTGAGCAGGCTGCTGCGGACAGGGCACTGTGGACGTCACTCATTCGTAGGGTGACCAGGGAGTCAGAGCTGGCTCAATGGCAGGTAACACGCACGATAATAATTACAGTTATATAACAAAGTTTTTAAGAGGATTAAAGTGAGATCACTTATATACTCATTAAATATGAGGTACCCTTTCTAGGGAATTTGTGACTACGTTTTGAAAAAAGCCAGAAAAGGGAACCAACAGAAAACATAATGTTAATGTAGCTCCTTGAAAAATAAATTATATTTTAAAGTTACACAAAAATGGGAAAACTATTCAATTAATATAGATATATCAGATGCTTACAGAACAAGGGTCTTTTCGCTAGTTTTTAATAAGGACAAGTTTCAGGCAGTGACAGTCTCTTCTTTTATTTGATTGGATTAGAGTGAATTCCACTGAGCTTTATGAGGGTTAGTGCAGCTACTTATTTGTATGACTGAATGAGGTACTTAACCAATCTGGATTTTGATTTATTTTGTTCTCAAAAAGAAGTCCATCTTGCAAATGTAAAATTCTATGCAATAGTTGTTCACCGAGGTAGAACTCTTTAAAAATATTCCAAGATGCAAAATCTCCATCTAGTGGCAACTCAAGTCAGGGACACCATTACCCTTACTACCAAGTACAGCTAAAACAGCCCATTTGGCATAAACATTAAGTCCTTCTCTCAGGAGTTCATTCTTACTAATTATTCTATCAAATTAACGGTGTCTGACTCAGTATCAACTCAATGACAGTCAGTCATCCCTTATAGTAGTCTTTGAGGCAGGACCATAATCTCATAAAGAGACAATTTACTAAATTAACAAAGTTTAAAGGTTTGTAGTTGTTTTTAAGAAAGAAATGAGCTGAATTTATTATGCTCTCTGTGTAATTATACTAGATGTTATGTAATTCCTCTTAAAAACAAATACAATTTTAAGTCAAAGAAAAATACAGGTGATAAAATATACTTTATTATATTTTGTAAAATCTACTTTGAATTTTATTTATGGATCTAGAGTAAATCTATTAATTATTGGCTTAAAATTGGTCCTTTCTACCAAGTTAAAATTTCTCTCAATATAATCTGAAGCAGTTTTAATCTGATACTATATTATATCAGAGGATTTTATTCTTAAAATATGTTAATTATCAGCCATGCCTTCCTTCTTAGATTCTAAAAACTATACCCCTGTTTTAATTCATTAGTTACAAACCAAAATTCTAAGAAATAAAAGTAAGAAAATATGTATATGATTTGTTCAAGTTTATTGATTACATAAGCAAATAATATATAAGGAAAGGAAAGAAACTTAAAATATTTTTAATTTTCTCATGTAACGTATAGACTGCATTCCCAGATGTACTTTGCTCTCTTTTCGTAAAATACACTATATCTATGTTTGTGGTAGTAAACTATAGAACATTATTTTTACCTTCCTGTCTATGGAACACTACTGAATTTAATTCGTTATTAACTAAACTGGAAAAAAAAATTCTAAATGACATTTTATTATCACTTATGTATATATATATATATATATATATATATATATATCCTAAATTTCACAAATTGTATGGAAATATTTTAATAAAGGGACTCACAGAATTAATCTATTCAGTGCTTTTTATGAGTGAAGAAACAGAGTCTAAGAGAAATTATATCCACAGATATATTGTGAAACAATATAATTGATAAATGTGATTATTATATGTTGAGTTCAAAGGTAACTCTTTAAAAAAGAATGATAAATCCAAGATTCTTCTTTAAAATTATTCTGATGGAATTTGTACTCCATATCAACACATGACTGAACAGAAATTAGTGCATTCTTTAACATATTGCCATTAACATTATAAAGGATACAACTACAATAGTGTTTATAACAAAAGCAAGGCAGTAATGATTTGCAGATATATTTACCTTTTACCCCCCTCACCAGATCAATGTTGACTTTCCATTCTAAATTTATATTTATCTTGATCCAATTTATTTTTGAACTGGAACGTACATTGAGAATGTTGGATTCCATTTACTACCTATGCTGATTTGTATTTTCAGGTGACTATATTGCTGATAAAATATACACGCACACAGACATATACATAATTATGATTATTGAGTGTAGTTACTTTTAAATTCAATCTCCTAATATGTATTTAAAAATTTATTTTCCTCCAATTTTTGTATTATTTTATATTGTTATATTATTTTTATCTATACACATCGATAGTACTTTTTAAAATTTATGTTTGTGTCTGTGACCATGAGCTAGCTATTCTATACAATGTTGTAAATAAGGTTTAAAAATAAAGTGATATTTACAACATGAAATAGGAACAAGAAATGCTATTATCTTCATACACCCTTTGCACTAATATATTTCGTACAAAGCAGTATATATGTTCTATTGTTCCAAAAACAATGAGAAGAAACTATTCGAAAATAAACAAATGAATTTGAATTGACCTATATGAATCTAAATTCCCTTTCAAATATAAGCCCTATGCATATTTATAACTTAAATACTAAAACTCTTATTTTTTGTAATTATTTTTCAAACTTTCAAGTTAAGTGTTGGGGTCTTCTTTCAATTCAAGAGGCAATTTATTTTTCTAAAATATTGTTTTAAAAAAACAAAGATATAATTTTCAAATGTATTTGAAGACTTTTGTTTTTCATTTACATAAAAGACTTTGTGATGATTTTGATTATTAACTGCCCAATAAATCTTAATTGGTTTTGAAAGTTACAAGAAAAAAAAATTGACTTTATTATTAAAAAGGAAGATCTTCTCCACCCTCTGCTGATAGGTAAACGCAACTGCAGTTTATTAATTATAAAGTTGGTCCTTAATTTTTTTAGTGAAAAAAAATAAAATGTAAGGCAAATCCAGTCATTTTAATATTTAGCAAACAAATAAATATCTAAAGCATGCATTTTGGATCAAGAAAATATAAAAATGACCTGTCTGGTTAGTTTGCTAGCCTTGAAAAGAATGGTATAATGGCACCAATTTATTATTAATGAGAACAAATCATAGTGCTACATGCTTCCAAATCATACTATAACTCAAATTTATTAGCCAAAAGTATACAGTAATCTTTGGTGGATTAATATTTATCTTATGGAAATACCAAAATATTTAAAAGATTGTGTAAAACCTGAAACAAATCACTTGCATCTGACTTATTACTGACAATCTATAGATGAATTATCATGCAGTAAAGAAATAATGAGTGTTTCTTTAAGAAGAAGTAAATAGCTTTTCATAGTGAAAACTCACTCATTGAAACTTGGTTATTTAGTTTTCAAATGTTAACAATGAAAAATTGTGCTAACATATGCCTATTTGTGCATATGATAATCAGTTTGCAAGATGATAGCTCTGAAACCCTGCAAGGTTGTTTTATGCCTTTGGATAATGCCTTTGCCATCGTGGAAGGGTGTGTTTCTGTGTGTGTATGTTTGTGTTTTAGTATTTCTTACTTCTTTAATGTATTTTACTTTTACTCTAATTTTAAATAGGAAACATTAACAATTCAAATAACCCCTTTAACTAGAATTCATACCTTCCTCAACCATGCCAAATAAGAAATTCCCATCTTATTTTATTCAGCATAGATGCATCATATGATGTTGTACTCTATTAATGGTAATGATTGTGTTCAATAAGAGATCACTGAATAAAATACTTTCTGAGAGGTTTCTTTTTCTTTTTTTCTTTCTTTTTTTTTTCTTTTTTTTTTTTTTTTTTTAGTCTTGATGCTAAAGAACAAAAGATGAGGTTTCTTTGGTTGAGATCAAACTGAGTTTCAAGCTATTTCTAATAGGATTAATATACATCTGTATAGTAGTATTGCCTACAAGTCATTATAATTTTTTGTTTACACAGCTTTAAAGGTATAATTAGAAGACTTTCTTCTTATATAAGATTTTCCTTCTTATATAATGTTTTTCCAAAGAAAATAATGTTTATAATAGTAAAGGCCCCTGGACAATGGGCATGTTTAGTTCAACATATATTTTTAGGACCTGTTATGCTTAAAATGGCTATGACTTCTGAACCAAGAAACATTAGAGGAAAATTGAGAAAACATGTTTATTTTATCTGACTTGGAAATTTATAAAATTATGAAAATATATACAAGGCTTGCTAGGGAATTAAAATGAATTGTTCTCATTATAATAAAATAGAATTAACATATTGGAGTGTTATATTTGTTTTTCATTCATAGTTGAAATTGATGTGATGATGTATGTTTTGTTAAACTTGTTCAGCATTATATTTTCATAATGTTTTCAAATGTTATTAGTTCTTAGATCATTTAATAATTTTACAGTTTGAAAAGCTTTCATTTAACCTGTAAATCTTTAAAAGTTGTAATTCAATATAATTAACCTCAAAATTTTAGCATTTATTTATGGTAGTGAGACAGAAAATGTTTATTTATGCTTGAAATACTGATGTGTTCAAATTAAAACTTCATTTTCTTAAATCTATTTACTCTGTAGGTATTAATTGTGTATTATATTAGGTATTGGAGTCTCACAGCAAAGCAGAGATGGACTTTGCCACTAAGAAACTTAAAGTAAAATAGTAAAGTCAGATAAATAAACAGATGTTTACTATAAAGTAATACTTAGAGATACGTAAAGGAAGAGTATGACATCCAAAATGGCATATAAATAGGAACACTGTCACATCAGAGTTCTAGGAAGGGAATTCCAAGCAGGTGGACCCATATCAGCTCATGCCTAGAAGGTGAAAGTGAATAGAAAATGGAAAGTAGTTAAAAGTGCAATTAGAGAATGAAATGTGAGGAGGGGGATAATTAATCTGGAGATGTAGATAGCACCCAGACAGTAGCGTCTTTTAACAAATATGGATAATTCCGATCTATATTTTATTTGCCTGTTGTTTAGCTGGAAAGCTCTCAGTAGGAAATAAAGAACTTCATTTAAAAAGCTATTAGTAGACAAATTGAAATAGTAAGGATTTGTATCTATAATACATTTTATATCCACTCCATGTCATCCATTCAATCTACAGATATTGTTTTCTAACTATGATGTTTTTACTTAAAGAAATTAGGAAAAATATATTAGTATCCTAAATGAATTATGCACCCAATGGAAGTCATTTCATTAGGTATTTAGGAAGAGGAGTAATTATTGTATTTTTTTCTGAAATTTTTTTATTAGTTAAATTCTTTGAATACTTCCTAAAAAATGTGGAACTGAGTCACTTTTTTGTTTTAAATGTTGATACAAATGCAGGAAATATTAAAAAAAAAGCCAAGGCAATTTTTCCTACACATAAATTTTTAAGCTATTTCAGTAATAATGATAAATATTTTGACATTAATGCACTGAAGGCTGTAGACTCCCCACCAGCTGCAAATCATTATGGGTGCTAATGCTCTAATTAGAGCAAAATCTTCACTGGACATTTAATGGAAATAAATCTTGCAACACAGCTGAGAGTGATGTTAATTAAATCATTTTCAAAGTGAAATCATGAAAAAAATGTATTATTTTTTGCATCCACTTTGGAAAATTTAAGCTGGGAGAAAAATGAGATATTTTTAATTTGTGCAACACTTCAAGAGCTAAAATGTCTTTGTTTAGATTGTAGGCTTTCTTCCCCCAAAGCCTTACAAGAATACTTAAATATTTTGGAAGTGATTCACACAGAATTTGATTTTAATTCAAATTCAGGGAGTGACATTAAAAATCATCCAATAAAGCCATATACTGCAAATCTGTTCGATTCTGTATCATTTAGAACACACTATTAAATATTTATGAATGCATATGTGAGAGAGAAAATAATTTCCATTTTTGTCACATACTTCTTCAAGGACATGAAAGTATTTTACTTGATCCATTTCATAATTGTAAGGATGATAAAAATGGAGCGCTTGTCATTTTATGTAGTATCTTTTATTGTTTGGTTAGGTAGTTTGGTTTGCAAAAAACAAAATGAAACAGAGCTTGATTCCAGTTGACAAAGGGAGTGTGTACATTATAGTTAAGGAATTAAATGAAAGTTAGAGGCAAAGCAAAACAAAACAGGGACCAAATCATAACACATGAAAATCAGTGAAAAATAGCCATCACCAGGGTAGCAAGATTGACAGTACAACTAAGAATCCCTAAAGTGGAAGCATATCTGGACCCTCAACAGCATAAGTTTCTTGGCTCTTCACTCTAATGAAAGCAGTACATATGGTGATTATGAGCTGACCCTGTGGTTAGATAAGGCTTCTTTACCACTTATTAGCTGAGTCACATTAGGCATGTTACCTTTCTGCTGTAAAATGTTCATAGTAATATTATCTACTTCAGAAGCATTAAAAGAGATAACCTGTGCAAAAGTACTTGGTGCATCAGAGTTGATGAACTGCAGGTGCCGTCTTCTCTTCCTTCTTTTTCTTCATCATCAGTACCTTGATATTAATGTGGTTCAGCAATTTTCTGTGCTTCTGCTTCTCTCACTATGTATTCTTATTTGTCTCAACATTACCAGCTGAATTAGCTTTCAATCAAGTCTTCAACTCATAGTTATGGTTTCCTTATAACCTTATCTCGTTTATTACTCTACACTGTATCCTTTGTGATTAGTTTCCTCTGCCAATGGCCTTATTATGTTTAAACGTCCTAAATCAAACTCCAAGGAGAAGAATATGTCCTGGTTGTTTTGTCTTTTAAGTGGAGATTCTAGTGTCTGTTCATACCTTAGTCTAGTCTGTAATGCTGTTAAGCTCAGGCCAGTAACTTGTTGAGTCCTGTGGTCTGTCTGGTGCTGGCTAATTGAGGCAGTGGTGGGACATTTTACCCAGACAGCAATGCTCATGGCTGTCACATGCCTATTACATCTAAATAAATACACATAAAGAGTTAAGATTGAACAACTTACCAAATTATAGAACCAGTGTGAATAATAAGGCTGGGTCTTAAATAATGATCTTGTGTCTCCCACCCAACACTTTTTTGAATAGACTTTAAATATTCTTGGTAATCTTGGAATTTTTGCACCATTATAAAATTGCTATGTAAATTATTGGATAATTTTGTAAAAAATCCTTACATATCAGAATTTTATTATTTATTGTTTTAGTATAAATCTCATTGTATTCCATGTCTTGAAGAACGGTGTTTTGTTTTAAAATATCTTATTTATAATTGAATTACATTGACTTGGTCTTTCTGTTTTAACTTCTCCAGGCTGCTAAGTTGGCTATCACAGTGCAAGCCTTGGAGTCCCAATGGGGGACTCCGGATCAAGACGATCTACCCTGGTTTCCCGGTTGCCAATATTCAGAAGAAGTATTAGCAGAAGACATGACTCTCTTCCTTCTTCACCCTCCTCCAGTAATACAGTCGGTGTCCACAGTTCCTCTCCTTCCAGCACTAACTCAAGCTCAGGTAGTACAGGTAAACGCAGGAGCATATTCCGTACTCCGTCCATCAGCTTTCACCATAAGAAGGGGACTGAACCTAAGCAAGAACCTACCAATCAGAACCTTAGTATTTCAAATGGTGCTCAATCTGGTCACAGCAGTATGCAAAAAATGAGTATAGAAGAACATATTAAAACCAGGGGAAGACATTCTGTTGGTTTTAGTAGTTCACGAAATAAGAAGATAACGAGATCTTTGACAGAAGATTTTGAAAGGGAAAAGGAGCACTCAACTAATAAGAATGTTTTTATAAATTGCCTAAGTTCTGGCAAAAGTGAGGGGGATGATTCTGGATTCACAGAAGAACAAACTCGCCGTTCTGTTAAGCAGTCAACAAAGAAGCTGCTTACTAAATCTTTTTCATCTCATTATAAATTTTCTAAGCCAGTTCCACAAAGCCAGTCTATTTCATTGGTACAACAATCTGAATTCTCATTGGAAATTACACAGTACCAAGAGAGAGAACCTGTAATAGTCAGAGCTTCTCCATCTTGTTCTGTGGGTGTGACAGAACGGGCAGGAAGCTCCTTACAGTCTCCATTACTGTCTGCTGATCTTACCACAGCTCAGACACCTTCCGAGTTCTTCGCCTTAACGGAAGATTCTGTGTCCGAAGCAGATGCATTTTCTAAAAGTGGAAGCATGGCATCCCACTGTGACAACTTTGGCCACAATGACTCTACCTCTCAGATGTCTCCCAATCCTGCTGCTGTTACAAAGACAACAATAGACCTTATGGGAACTGTTCCCTGTGCAATTATGTCTCCTGGAAAATACAGGTTAGAAGGTCGATGTAGCACTGAATCTCATTCCTTACCAGAAACCTCTGCTGCTAGTCAGAAGGAAGTGTTATTGCAAATCACAGAACTACCTGTTATGAATGGGAATGACTCAGAGAGTCACCTACCAGAAGATACTCAAGGAGAAGAACATATGGTATTACAAAATGGTGAAACAATGCTGGCAACAAGCTCCCCAAGGAAGCTTGGGTTTTATGAGCAACATAAAGCAATAGCTGACCGTGCTAAAGGGATCCATCCTATTTCAGATTCAAGGATAATACCTTCTTCTGGTGATCGTCATATTTTTAACAAAACATCATATGGATATGACACAAATCCTGCCAAAGGTATGCTGATTTTCTTGGTATAATGAATATAAATTGTAATTATAATTATTCACTTTTCTTACTCCATCTCATTAATGGTAACCACATTTTCCTTATTTTTCACTCTCTAATATTCTTTCCTATTTATAATTTGTTTTAAATCTTTTCTCTACTCGATCGTAAACATCACTTGTATTATGCTGAAAACATAATTCAGCAATATTGCTCATTTTTCTTAGTTGTGTTATCTAGATTGTGACCCTCAGAAGAAAGTGGAAGAAAACTAATTTTATTTGCAATGTGGCTTTATCTAAAATAAGGACTATCTATTTTTAGAGTTTATGATAAACTATTGACATTTCTTAATTAATGAAATGGATGCATTCATTTGGAATATATGGAAACTTGGTTCCAACTTTGCTTCTGCCATTAACGTCCTGTGTAACCGTAGGTAGCTTCTCTTTGCTTTAAACAAAAGGGATGGGCAGTTGAATTACTCTAGTCTGTTATTTAATAGAAAACTTTGCTATTTAATAGAAAACTTTATTATTTAATATACATTTCAGTTCAAGAAAATTATTGAATATATACCGCTATTGAGAGGTATTTGACATTATGTTTTATTTTTTATTTCTCTACTACAATCACTACTTCCACTGCTGCTGTTGCTACTATTATACTGATTCTACTGCCACTACTGCTACTACTACTACTACTACTACTACTACTACTACTACTACTATTTCTACTAGTTCTCCCAACATTGAATGCTTATTATGTCCCGTTAACTGTTCTGTGCTCTTTGGACATATTAATTCATTTAATCCTCAACTGATTGAAATCACTACTATTGTTGTAGTCCATTATGCAGACAAGACAATTGGAGCACAGATCAGTTGGTTAAGTAATGTGTCCAAAGGCACAGTGTTAGCACATAATTGTTTGGGATACAAACCCTATGAAGTAGGCATTCGTATTTCCCCTGGTTAACAAATGTGAAAACTGAGACCAAGGGATCATACAGCCGGTAAGGAGCAAGCCAAATTACAACTATCTCAATTCAAAGCTCAGGCTCTTAATGACTAGGCTGTAATACACATCATGATCCTGACTCTTTCCAAAACATTAAGAATCATACTAAAATATAAAATAAGATTCATAAGTCAAATTACATAGTACAATATCAAGAATCATAAGGTTATATGATTTATCTAGCTAGTCTCTCCATGATTATAGTAATTTTAAAGTTTTAAATGTATGAATTAATTGTCCAGCTGTATAATTTTATAGCTTAATGTTTTTCAAATTTGATACAAGATTGTTTTTATGTTTCTACCTGCTTTTTTCATTTTCTTGATCTTGGTAGCCTTGTGTCTACTTTTGGCTTTAGTTATACCTACTTAATTATTTAATAATAATATAATAATAAGAAGATGACGTCAATGATGATGAACCTTTTTGTATACTTAATATGTGTCCCCAAAATGAGCTACACACAATTTGAGTGCATTATTGCATTTAGTCTTAATCAAAATTTTGTGTGGCAGTTATTAATAACTAAGATTTAGGACTAAGTTAAAAAACTTAATGAAATCCCATTGTTAGAAAATGGTGGCCCTCAAATTGGAATCTAGGAAGTTTTAAAAAAAATTAACACAAAAAAGGGGTATAAATATAATTATCCTGATTATCTCTAATTCTTATTTAGAAATGATGATTTTCCTCAATGTCAAATTAAATACTGTAAACATTTATCTCTATGGAAACTAGAGAATCACTAACAGTATCTTGCTGATTATTAATTTTTGACTGATATCCTGATTGCAAGTTGTTCAACATATTAAAGTAATTTCACTGAATTCCACAATATGTTGCCCATTCTTGGACATTAGTTACGTATTCATATTACCTACAACTAGTAAAATATACATAGGTGAATAAGCTGGTAATGTCAACAAGGAAACAGTGATAATATACTATTCTTCATTTTGTAGAGATGGTCGTCTGCTATTCATAAGGATTTTATAATTTGGAAGTTTAATATTTTAAAATAGTTAAGTAAATGTATTTTATGTAAGAAAGAGTTGTTTACACACTAAATTCCATAATACTAAATTTATTTTGTATTTATTATGAAACATATTTAAGCTAATGTTTAATACACATTTGAATGTATTAGGTGTTCAATCGTATCAAAATTAGTAATGTAAAGTCTGGCATTTTAACTTTTATTTATTGGTTTAAAAAGTTATTAAAAATAAAAAATGCTATATGTTGGCCTAATAGGTTCTGGACAAAAGTCTTTAAACTGGTAGATGAGCCATTCATTCATTCATTCATTCACTCACTGAATCATACATTCAACAAACATTTGTTTTGGCGCTGATTTAGGCACTAGGGACATAGCAATGGATAAAATAGGCATAAATTCCTACCTTCATGAAGCTTACTTTTTACTGGGGATACTCAGACAACTAACATATAAATAAATAAATGGCATATGCTAATAACTGCTGAGGATAAATTTAAAGCAGAATGAAGGAGTAGGAAGTAGGGGGTGGTGGTGTTTTATATTTATTTCTAGCTTTATTGACGTATAGTTCACAAATATAATTGTGTAATATGTAAAGTGTAAAATGTGATGATTTCAGAGATGTGTACATTGTGACATTTTGAAAGGATCCTCTACCATTGAGTTAATTCACATGCCCATCACCTCACGTTCACCATTTTTTTTTCAGTGAGAACATTGAAGTTCTAGTGTTTTCTCAAATTTCAATTATATGGTACAGTATTATCAGCTGTAGTCACCTTGTTATACATTAGATATCAGACTTTCTTCATCTTATAACTGAAAGTTTGTACCCTTTTACCAACCTCTCCTTATTTTTTATTATTCTACTGGCAACCACTTTGCTATCTTTGTTTCTATGAGTTTGACTTTTTTATTTTTAAGATTCCACATATCTTTGAATTTGTCATCCTCTATCTGGCTTATTTCACTTAGCATAATGCCCTCCAGGTTCATCCATGCTATCACAAATGATAGAATTTCCTCTTTTTTTAAGGCTGAGTAATTATCCATTGTGTATATATATCACCTTATATAACAACTTAGGTTGTTTCCATATCTTGTCTATTCTGCAGAATGTTGCTATAAACATAGTAGTACAGATATCTCTTTGAAATAATGATTTCATTTCCTTTGCATATACAGAAATGGGATTTCTGTATCATATGGTAGTTCTATTTTGAATTTCTTGAAGAAACTCCGCATGTTTCCACAAAAGATTTACCAGTTTACCACCAACACTGTGTAATGGTTCCCTTTGTTCCACATCCTCTACAATATTTGTTATCTTTTGACTTTTTGATAATAGTCATCTTAACAGGTGTGTGAGGTGGTGTGTCATTGCAGTTTTGATTTGCATTTCCCTAATAGCTAGTGATGTGGAGCATCTTTTCATATATCTGTTGGCCATTTGTATGTCTTAGGAAAAGTGTCTGTGCAGGTCCTTTGCCCAGTTTTTAATTGGATTGTTTTTGTTGTTGTTGCTGTTGTTGAGTTGTATGAGTTCTTTACATATTTTGGATATTAGCCCCTTATCTGAGGTGTTATTTGCAAATATCTTCTCCCATTCAGTTCATTGCCTCTTTGTTTTGTTGATAGTTTCTTTTGCTGTGCAGAAACTTTTTAGTTTTTGGTTGTATATCCCTTGCCTTTGAGGTCAAATTAATAAAATCCTCTCTAAGACTAAGGTCCATATGTTTAGTACCTATTTTTCCTCTATGCAATTTATTGTTTCAAGACTTATATTTAGGTCTTTGATCCATTTTGAGTTAAGTTTGCTGTGTGGTGACAGATAACAGTCTATTTTCATTCTTTTGCATGTGGCTTTCCAATTTCCCCAGCACCATTTATCGAAGAGGCTTTCTTTTCTCTATTGTATGTTTTTGGCTCTTTTGTCAAAAATTGTCTGCCCATATATATGTGGGTTTATGTCTTGGTTCTCAATTCTGTCCCATTGGTCTGTGTGTCTGTTTTTCTGCCAAATAGCATGCTGTTTTGATTATCGTCACTTTGTAGTATAATTTGAAGTCAGAGAGTGTGATACCTCCAGCTTTGTTCTTTAGGTATGGTGAGCAGCGTATATTACTCAAGGTAACATATTGGCTAAGACTTGAAGGTGATTAGAGAGTAAGATATACAGATATTTGATAGAAGTATATCAGTACAAAGGCTATGGTGTAAAGGTCCTGGGGCTGGAACACACCTGCAATTTTCTAAGGATGGCAAAAGGTCTCGTGTGGCATAAGCAGAGTGAAGGGATAAGGGAGACAGCAGAAGATGAAGTTAGAGACCTGAACAGATAAATGATGGAGAGGTCCCCAGTGTGAGTTGGAGAGAAGGGTTATATCATGAGGAACCTGAGTGACCATTGGGAAGACATCAGCTTTAAAATGATTAGAGGAGTGATTGTGATTAATATCACTCAATGTTTTAAGTGTATCATTTTGGTTACCATGTGGAAAGTAGATTGTGTGCTGGTAGGGAGAGGCGGGTGGGAGTAGCCAGAGGCAGGAGACTATTAGAAAGTATGACAGCAACCCAGGGGAGCATTGACAGAGTTTGGTCCAGAATATTAGTGAGGGAGGTAGCAAGAAGTGATGAGATTCTGTACACAACTTGGAGGTAAGAAAGACAGGATTTGCTTATGTGATCTATATGAGGTATGCAGAAGCCACAGATGACTCCAAAGGTTTTGGGCTTCAAAATGACTACATGATTAAGCAAACTTTATTAATTTAAAAAGTTTTCTGTGATAGGGAAATTTTGAATGACACTAGGAGTTTCCAATTTGCTTTCAATGGAACATTTATAAAAACTATATTTAACCATTTATATTAATTTTTATTTATTTATTTTTTAATAGTTCTTGCCAGTAGCCTAAGTCCATATCGTGAAGGAAGATTTATAGAGAGGCGACTACGATCCTCATCAGAAGGAACTGCAGGGAGTAGCAGAATGATCCTAAAACCAAAAGATGGAAATGGAGAAGAAGTTAACAGTCTAAGAAAGCAAAGAGCAGGTTCATCGTCTTCAAAAATGAACAGCCTGGTAAGTGAATACATGTACCTGCACATGATACAGTAATTCCACATACATCTGGCATGTTCATGCCTCTTGCAGAGTGAAAGCGCACTGAAAAATGACTCCTTATATTTGAAGGGAAAATTGATCTCCATAGTTAACTTCACAAGTCAGAGATGCTAAGTTTGCACTTAAGATTCTCATGGGTCGTGACAGATAGGAGACGGCCATGATAACTACTCTTAATTCCTGTCTTCCTTGGTTGATGGAAAGTTTGATGTTCTCCATTCTAGAATAAAACCCTGGGATACACAAGCTAAGAAAAATGATGGTTATGAGGATGCCCTCTAACACCGTCATTTCACACTAGCTCTTTATTCTATAGCCATTCTAAAATATGTCCTTTTATAAACCATGCTGATGACAGTCCCACCATTAGACAGTTTTACAGTTAACCGTCCACACCAGGTGAGAGACCTTTGGAGTCAAGGCAAGGCAAAGTGCCTGTACAAAGCATTAATGCATTCTAGATTAACTGACATTCCCGATTCCTGGTCCAAACTATAGGAGCCTGCAGCTAAGGGTGGAAGTGGGTAAGTAGGGGGTAGGTCTGGGCTTGCACTTGTAGGCTGAGGTGTCTTAGAGGCATGTGGATGAAGCTTCCTCATAATGTGATCTGGAGCCTGGGGTGAGAATCGATGATGAGTGGACCACAGCCCAGGGGTTCCAAGAGGCTCAGGTCTCACAAATGTTGGGGTGGGCTTGCCTTTTGGAGTTATTTCCAAATAAAGTTATTACTTTATTCATTTTCTCACAAATGTGTCCTTTTTCAGCAGTGTCTTTGATTCCTAATATTTAACAGTTTTCTTTTAAATGATCTATCTACCTACCTACATACCTACATGTGCAAAATGCTAAATAATTTATGGCATTTCTATGTATTTTACATATTTACGTCTTCAAATGAAAATGTTAGCTCATCTCATTCTGACGGTTGTGTTGTGAAGAAGCCTTAAGTTACTGAGACACTACTGAGTGATACCAAAACCATTATACTTGAAGTTAGAAGTTCTGTCCATTAGGTCAGGCTTGACCAGATTTTAATCCTGGGCAAATTAGTAACTACAAAACAACAAGTGATAATGGGTTCCTTATTTGTATGGAGGTAGAAAATAATTGTATCTGTATTTGTATTTGCATATATATATATATATATACACACACACACACATATATATACACACACACATATATATGCATATATATATGCATATATAATATTTCATCTTTCTTTTTGTTCTTTAAAAATGTTATATTGTTGCAATAGACTTTTTTTTTTTTTGTCTAAGAACGTGTTAAGAAAGATTTCCAATTGATGCAACATTAAAAGTTATGGCTAATGAATTATTGTGAAACATTTCTCTTCACAAAATTTCCATTATTCTTTCACATAGAGGTATTTATATTAATAATTATACATTATTTATAGTACTTGCCAAACACTGGGCCTTTTACATATTATTTATAGCTCGTTTTTTCATATTATATATTAATAATTTTCCTTGTAACATCACAAAATCATTCTACCTCTCAGATCCACTTTCAAGATTTAAAAATTAAAATGTTAAAACAAAAAATTCAATTTTGTTTTTTTATTTGAGGCTTTTTATAAATTAACAAGTGTCCCTGCAGTGATGTAGGTCTTCCACTAGGTGGCAGGATGACACTATTGCCATGTTAGGGGAAAGGCTATCAAGATTGGAACAGAAACTTGGTTAAAATACATGTTAACTGGATTTATAGGTAAAACTTGTTGAAATAAATACTGAAACAGTTGAATTGTTACACTAAATCTATAAAAAATACTTTATGACTTTACTGTTTTACTATGAATTTCACAACCAATATCTCATCCTTCAATTAATTTACAGGGTAATAGTTAATTTAAAATGCACAAAAATATAATCTTTAACACATAGCAATCTGAAGATGAAATGCCATGATTCTTTACATTATATTAGCTGTGAAACAAGTGACATGTATTTAAGAAATGTGTGTAAAATGACACACATTTTCTATATTCCTCTTTCAAAATAATTCCAGTGGATATATGTATTTAAGAGTACACCCATGGTTCAGTTATTCTTTTCTTTTAGAGCAATAATAATAGTAATGTGTGGATTTCCTGTCAAGATGAAGGAGGAGGTAAGTGCTGTACTCGCCTCCTATTATGACCACATCAAAATTACAATTAAACTACAAAGCAGCCATCATTGAGAATTGCCTGAAGTCTAGCTGAACCAAAGTCCTATCGCTAAGGAAATACAGAAGAAGCCACCTAGAGACTGGTAGGAGGGGCAGAGACATGGAATCGACTGGTCCCAAACCCACGTGTGATAGTTAAACATTGGGAGGGATATCTCAGCTGCAGAGGACACCACTGGAGGAGTGAGGAGTTCCAGCCCCACAACACGCTCCCCAGTCCAGGGTTCCAGGGCTAGGAAGAGAATTCCCCACAACTTCTGGCTGTGAAAACCAGCGGTGATTGTGGCTGAGTGAGGTGGAGGGTGGCTTGAGTCCGAGGCAATCCTCTTAAAGGGCCCATGCACAGACTTACCCACTGACAGACTCACTTGCTCTGAGTCTCAGCACTGGGAAAGCAGTTCAGAAGACGACAGGGACATATATGGAGGAACTAAGTTGTCTGGCCTCAGGGAGAGGGCTGGAGGGGCAGCTGTCTCCCAGACAGAAGTGCTGTGAGAATCCGCTGTTTCTTTGTTGAGACATCTCCCTTCCTGGCATGCAGTCATCAGAAGTTGCCATATCTGTGTCTCTATCAACCAGGCTAACACTGTTCGTTCATCCTGATTCCCTGAGACCCTGCCCCACCCAATTGGTGGGCCTACCCAAGCCACTTCTGGTGGCTTTTCTAGACAAACAGTCTGTCTTGGCTCATGCTGTGGATTTTCCTAAAATCTCTCAAAGGTTCACAAAACCCAAACAAGCAGCATTTGAACTAGGCATGTTATGTACCTCTTGCTGAGCAGCCCCAAGCCCAGCACTAGTGGCAGCCATCCTCGGTTCATGACTTGGCTTCTTGAGATACCTCCAAGCCCAGCGCTGGTGGTGACCATAAGTGGATTGCTTTGTGGTTCATGCCAGGTGGCCTAGGGCAGGGCACAGGCTGTGGCTGAACTTGTCCAGCAGCAGGTCCCCTCCCAGTAGGCCCCGGGGCACGCACGCTCATTGGTCAGCTTCAGACCAAGCTGGAGCATCACCCAGTCTCCTCTAAGGATGACACACCCAAAGGGCAGACTGGACAAGCAGAGCCCTGCTAAAGCAAATCCTGGTCAATAGCCCCTGCATAACAGCTCCTCCACTCTAGTCACCTCAGTTTTCACAACCAATCAGCACAAGGGCCAATCACTCCCACTGACATTCAAAGATCAACCAAAGCTGAACTACAATGGGAGGGCACATACAACCTATACAAGGGACACAGCTGCAGTACCCAGCCCAGGTGACTAGGGAAACTGCTCCACTGGGCTCCACAGGACTCCTACTACATACAGCCACTCTACTAAGACTAGGAAGCATAGCATCCCTACCTAATACATAGAAATAAATACAGGGAGGCAGCTAAAATGAGAAGACAAAGGAATATGTCCGAAATGGAAGAACAGAACAAAGCTCCAGTAAAAGAACTAAACAAAATGGAGACAAACAATTTACATGCAGTTTTAAACACTGGTTATAAGGATGCTCAATGCTCTCAGGGAGAACTTCAACAGTGAGATAGGAAACATAAAAATGGAGATAGAAAACATAAAATAAAGTCAGAAATAAAGAATACAGTAATGGAAATGAAGAATATGTTAGAGGGAATCTACAGTAGATTAGATGAATCAGAGGACTGAATTAACAATTTAGAAGATAAGGTAGCAGAAAACACCTGATCAGAACAGCAAAAAGAAAAAGAAAAGAATCCAAGTAAATGAGAATAGTTTTAGGGCCTCTGGGACAACATCAAACATACCAATATTCACATCATAGAGGTGCCAGAAGACCAGAGAGACCAAGGAATTGAAAATCTATTTGAAAAAATAAGGACAGAAAACTTCCCTAACCAGGGTAAGGAAATAGACATATAATCCCAGTAATCACAGAGAGTCCCAAACCAGATGAACCCAAGACTCATCATAATTAAAATGCCAAAGGTTAAAGACAAAGAAAGAGTCTTAAAATCAGCAAAAGAAAAGCACTTAGTTACCTACAAGGGAGTCCCCATAATTTTGTCAGCTGATTTCTCGTTAGAAACTTTACAGGCCGAAGGGATTGGCACAAAATATTGAAAGTGAGGAAAAACCAGGACTACAACCTAGATTGCTCTACCCAGCACAGCTATCATTTACAATCAAGGAGCAGATAAAGAGCTTCCCAGACAAGAAAAAGATAAAGGAGTTCATCACCACCAAACCAGTATTACAAGGAATCTTAGGGTGATTTCTTTAAGACAAAAAAAATAAATAAATAAGTAAAATAAATAAATAAATAAATATGAATAGTAAAATGGCAATAACTACATATCTATTAAAAATTACTTTCAATATAAATGGATTAAATGTTCCAATCAAAAAATAGGGTGGCTGAGTGGATAAGGAAACAAAACCCTTACAGACGGTGCCTACAAGTGACTCACTTCATATTGAAAGACACACACAGACTGAAAGTAAAAGGATGGAAAAAAGATACTTCATGAAAATAGAAATAAACAAACAAAAAATACAGAGACTGAAAGTAAAGGCATGGAAAAAAAGATATTTCATGGAAAAAAAAATCTGGGGTAGCAATACTTATACCAGACAAAATTGACTTTAAAACAAAGGTTCTAACAAGAGACAAAGAAGGACCAGGCAATTTCATTTCTGGATATTTATCTGAAGAAACCAAAACATGACTTTGAGGGGATATGTGCATCCATGTGTTCATTGCAGCATTGTTTACAGTGGCAAGATATGGAAGCAGCCTGGCTGTCCATCGATGGATGACTGAATACAGAGGAGGTGGCAAACATATATACAATGGAATCTTGCTCGGCCATGGAAGGGAATGGGTTCTTGCCATCTGTGGCGGCATGGATGGACCTGGAAGGCATTGTGCTGAAGGGAGTATGTCAGACAGAGAAAGACAGGTGCAATGTGATTTCTCTTATATGTGAAATCTAAAGAATAAAATAAACAAAGAAAACTCAAGCAAACTCATAGACACAGAAAACATTTTGATGGTTGCCAAATGGGAGGGGGTTCTGGGGAGTGGGGGAAAAAGAAAAAGGGATTAAGAATACAAATTGGTTGTTACAAAGTAGTCATGGGGGTGTAAAGTAAAGCATAGGGAATATAGTCAGTAATATGGTAATAACTATGTATAGTGTCAGGTGAGTAGTAGACTAGTCAGGGGAATTACTTCTTAAATTATATAAATTTCTAATCAGTATGCTGCATACCTGAAATTAATTTGAAATAATATTGAATGTCAACTGTAATTGAAAACTTAAAAAGGGAAGGGGAAAGGTGAGGGGGCATAATACGTTCAAATTTCCAGGCATAAAACAAAAATAAGTCATGGGGATGTAATGTACAGCATGGGGGATATAGTCAATAATATCGTGATTGCGTGGTGTGGTGTCAGATGGTTGCTGGACTTTTGGTGATCACTTCTTTAGGTATACGAGGGTGTGATAAAAAAATATGGTAGATGTTTAAATTTAAAGAAAAATTATCAGTAAAAGACATATTGCCATTAATCCCCCTCAAAATACTCCCCCTCTCTTTGAATACACTTATCCCATTGTTCTTGTCACTTTCTGAAGAAGTTCTGGAAGTCGTCTTTCATGAGTGTCTTCACTTGTGCTTTTGTGCCTGCCTCCATATTCTGAATCCATTCAAAATGTTTACCTTTCATGGTCATTTTGACTTTGGGGAAAAGCCAGAAGTTGCATGGTGCCAGATCCTGTGAATAAGATGGATGAGGATGCACTGTATTGTTTTATTTGACAGAAATTGCTGTTCTAGAAGTGATGTGTGACATGGAACTTTGCGCTAGTGATCAAAAAACACGGTGAATGCTGCTGCCTTGTGCCATCGAACAGAAAGGCAGGGATATTCAATACAGGAAGTGGTGAGCGGTGCGTCAAACCTTAGTAACAGTGTGACAAGTTTCAACTTGTTTGGTGCAGTCAGTTTTTTGTGAGCTATGAGTGAGAGAAGGTGCATTTTAAAGTGTTCCATAAATCATCCTCCATCATGACAATGCTCCGTGTCACACGTCGCTTCTGGTATGGCAATTTCTGTCAAATAAAAAAATATTTGCAACAACATGGATGGATCTTGAGATTATTATGCTAAGGGAAATAAGTGAGACAGAAAAAGTCGAGAGCCATATGATTTCACTGATATGTGGTATATAAACCGAAAACAACAAAAGAACAAGATAAACAAATGAGATACAAAAACTCATAGACACAGACAATAGTTTAGTGGTTACCAGAAGGTAACGGGGGCTGGGAGGTGGTAGATGAGGCTAAAAACGATCAAATATATGGTGATGGAAGGAGAACTGACTCTGGGTGGTGAACACAAAATGTGATATATAGATGATGTATTATAGAATTGTACACCTGAAACCTATGTAATTTTACTAAAAATTGTCACCCCAATAAACTTAAAAAAAAAAACCCAAAAAACAAAAACAAAAAAACATTACAGTTTGTCCTCATCCACTTTATTATTCACCAATCTGGCACTGTGCAACTTCTGGCTTTTTCCCAAAGTTAAAATAATTCAGGACATCGAGGCAACTATGACAGTGCAACCAAAGACATGACAGAAAATTTCCAGAACTGCTTCAGAAAGTGGCAAGAACGATGGCATAAATTTGTTAATAGAGAGGGGTGATATTTTGAAGGTTATTAATGGTAATGTGTCTTTTAATGTAATACTTTTTTTAAAATTTAAACGTTTACCATATTGTTTGATCACACCTCGTACAAGTGTCGAATAACTATGATATGCACCTGAAACTGACATAATATTGCATATTCGCTATATTTTAATTAAAATCTTTAAAAAATAGTAACATGTATTTTTAAATCTAATTTGAACCGAAGTACTACTCCTCATGCTTCACATGTATTATGACATTCAGTCCCCACAATACTGTGAACCAAGTGGTACTGTTATTGATCATATTTTGCAAAAGAGGAAAATAAGTCACTGAGAAGATAAGTCACTTGCCAAAAATACAGAAAGTAAGTGACAAAGATAGGATTGAGATTTGGATCCTAGCTGTCTAACTTTAATCCCTATGTGCTTCTTTGCTGCAGGGTTGGGGCGGGGGTGGGATGTGATAGATTTGCATTAATTTTTCATTTCCCCACATTATTTCTGTGTCATGAAGTTAACTCATTTAAGGCAACTTTTGTTTTTTTTTATTTTATTTTATTTTATTTTATTTTATTTTATTTTATTTTATTTTATTTTATTTTATTTTATTTTATTTTATTATTTTTTTGCTCTAAGTATAGACTATGACCCTCAGAAAGGGATACAAAAAAGAAACAAAATTTAGTATTTATTCTGGACTTAAAATGTGGTACTATTTCTTGATATGCTGATGAATGGTATCAATGTCTTTACTGAGAGATAGCTCATCCAAAAAAGAAATTTGTGACAAAAGAAGATATTCATACTGAGAAGGAATTGGAGTGCTTTATATAGTTCATAGGGATTTAATTCTGCCACTAGGCGATGGCTCTACTTATTAAGATGCTGAGGGATCCTGAATTACCAAAAATGTACCCTAGTAGGCTAGATAGATCACAATTCTAGTGTTTTTGTATACTTTGGGGATATTTCAATCTGAAAGTATAATGGTAGGATGTATTAATTCTTTGATCATCAATGGCTCAAAAGAAATTAGACTTTGCTTAAATTTATTATGAGAAACCAAAATATATCTGGAACAAAATTTTAAGCATTCACATTTATTATAAACTCATATGTTCAAACTGCTTTAAATTAAGATTTTTCCTTAATTTTTCTCTAATGAGCATCTTTACTGATACTTTCTTAGGAGGGACCAAAAGGTTTTCTAGAAATAGGCTATTTCTTTCTAGGAACTTTCCCTTCCAGACTATGGTATATCAATGAATAAATGTAAGGATTTGTCATGATTTCTTTAACAGCTTTACACAGTGAAGTCTGACTCCAAATATTACAAGATCACCCTACTCTAAACATATATATATGTGTGTGTGTGTGTGTGTTTAATACATATGTATATATAGTATATGATATTATATATAATATATATGTATTAATATAGATTCATATATAAGGAGCAATACAGAGGATCTGGCATTATTAAATGAGTGATAGTTCCTGAGTGAGTGTATGAGTAAGATTTCCTAGCTGTGTGATAGCAAATAACCTCCAAATATTAGTGACTTTATAATGAGGGTTTATTTATCGCTCAGGCTACATGTTCTTGCGGAAAGTGCTGGGAGTTCTGTTTGATGTCTCCTTCTGTATCTGGGCTGTTGAAGCAGCTACCAATGCAAATATTGCCTTTCACCATGGCAGAAAGAGATCTCTGCAGGTCCTCATCCCACTAATCAATGCTCTGACCTGTGAGAAACTCACTTCACTTCTTCTCACAACTCATTGACCAGAACTAATCATATGGCCAAAACTAACCACAAAAGGTAACAGGAAGTACAGTCTCTTCCTTGTGTTTGAAAACTATAGACCCACGTACGTCTGTTGGGCACTACTGAGTATCATATTCTCAAATAATTTATTGTATCTCAGTCCATTTAATTAACTGAGATTTCCTGCTTGCCTCTTCCCTCCCTTTGGTCCACAGTCATTTAATGTGCCCTGACTTTATGCCTCGCACTGCACTGGTCATTGTGGTTGAAAAAGGTGAAGATATCTTTGAAATCAAAGGATACATTCATAACCATAAGTTTTGTCTTTTGGGATGTGCTCTTTTCCTGACTTAAAGGCCTTGAGATGCATATCTAAATTAACTATTTGATGAACTTTCTGGGAATCCTACTATATTTGGAAGTACTTATTTTTATTACATTAAAAAGCTGGCTTGGAAAGTTGTGCTATGTTCAGATGACTCAGCAAATGCATCCATAAAGTTGCCCTGAAGTATTTGTGCTAAGTGATTCTGACAGTATTCATTTATGGTTAGGTTGACTCTGATTCTCTCGTTTGCAGTTTGGCTCCTGCTGCCTTTGTGTAGAAACTGCAAATTGCACAGTGAAAACATAAGCTGTAGGACTTCCTCTGTAGAAGACCAGATTTATATTTAAGAAAAAAGTTGTTACTTGCAGGTCATTAGCATCTCACGTCATATTTTAATTATTTATTATCTCAAAACCTAGAATTTAGATATTATTGATAATAAATGATCTAAGATGAAGTAAGCCCTTAGTTAAATAGTCAAACACTTTACTATGCATTCACTTTTCTTCTGGGGCCTACTATTTTCTCCTTTATTAATTTATCCTTTGTTTGTTCGTTCATTCATCAAGCCAGTCACAGTTTCTTTCAAAAAATGTTTATTGAGAACCTACTCTGAAGATGCAAAATGAAAGAGTCAGCCCTTGTGGAATTTAAAGTCCCAGATTGGGAGACAGTTACATGATCTTGTCAGTATGACAGATTTAACAATTTTTACCATCTTAAAATTCAGAATGAGTGGGGTTTCATTTGTATTGTGACCTTTAATATCAAACATTAAAAGCATTGAAAAAGGGCACATGAACTTCTGTATTCCTAATTTGTATGGAGCCTATATGCTCAATTGACACTGTTGAATGTATACATAAATTCTTATATTTTTGCTAATTTCTACCACTGTATTGTGGCCCACCTGCTAATGAGTAGGTACTCTGATAGGCAGTGGGACAGTAAAGAAGAAAATAGAACATTAACGTTCAAAGAATCAGTTTCAAAATACCTCACCTCTGCCATTCATCAGGAAAAAGAGCTCCACTGGCCTTGTTTGGTATATGCACCTTCACACTTCCATTTTGTGGCATAAAAGTTATTCCAGCTCAAAATTAAGAGCAAAGGAAAGATGATGATTAGAAAATCTGATTCAAGTATTTTTTCCTCTTAATCCTGAAATCCTAGATGAGACTTTCAAATATGTAAAAATGTTAATGACTATTTGAGGGTTAAGATAATGATCTCAGCTTTGGGTTTAACTTATTGTCAATGGAATTAAAGCAAATATCATTGCTTGCTGCAAGAACATCTAATGAGAAAAGGAAGTCATTAATATTCTTAAGGAAATGGAACCACACAAATCATTCTCCACAATCCTTATATTTTAAGAAGGAAAATTACTCATTCAAACTGAAATTACATTTGTTGATAACTAGTTTATTAATTTTAGATTAATAGCCTTAATCCATAATGCCTTTATTGATTTTTCTAGTTACTAATGATAGTTTTTCTATCAATGTCCTTCTAAGTTATATCACATATATAGCACCCACCACTTAGCTATATGAATGTTTCTCATTTTACCTGTTAGACTTCAGTCTTTTAAGTGGAAGAAATTTTGTACATATTAGCATTTCTTATAACACTTATTATAGTGTCTGGTGCACAAAAAATATGGGTAAATTAAAGGTAAGATTGCTGATTATGTTATGATATATGCCTATAATACAATCATTGTGTGTGGTGTGCTTTTGCGCATTTTTCAACATTTTAATGTATAATACAAATGCACAGATGTTTTTATGATGCATTTTTGCTACAGCATTGGTTTTAATACTAAGTCCTTGATCAAGAAGTCCATACCAATTATGACATTATTTCAGTAGAAACAGAATTCATTTTAGAATAATAAGTCTTATGGAATGGTTTACAGGATCATACAAGTAAAATGGTTATGGACTGGCCATACAAAGAAGATGAGAAATAGTTAATTATTTGTGTTATTTATTGGTGAACCCATTAAAAAATACAAGTTCTTGGTCAAATATGTCTAAGGTGTTGTTTTAAAACACCCAGGTATATTTTATTTAGTCCAACTCACTTCATTTCTTATAAACTTGAAAATTCAGAATTACTTCTAAATAAGTAGAATTGGATAAATATACCTTTTTTTTTTTCTAGCTTTTGGGATGAGTCATTTTCATTTAGCAGCTGTCACCGTTTGTATGTTTGGTGCACAGAATTATGAATAGCTTATTTATTGAGCTGAATCCCTTCATCTTAAATGACCTTAAAATTAATTTGAGTAAATAAATCAAGTTGCAGTATCCTAATTATTACCTGTCTCTTCATACATTTCACATGAGAAGGTGCATAGCACGTAATTTTTTCCTCTGTGATTGCATTATTAAAACTTAGAATGTATCTTAGTTCCTTAGGTAGCTATAACAAAATATCACAGACTGAATAGCTAATAAATGATGGAAACATTGCTCACAGTTCTGGAGGCTGGAAGTCCAAGATGGAGGTTCCAGTATTGTTTCTAGTTCAGAACCAACACCTTTTCTTTGTGTCTTACATGGTGGAAAGCTAAGAGGTCTCTTATACAGACGCTAATCCCATTCCTGAGGACTCCACCCTCACAATCTAAGTACCTCCCAAAGGCCCTACCTCCTAATGCCATCATTTTGGAGGATTTGAATTTCAGCATATGAATTTTGAGGGAACACAAACATTCGGACCATGGCAACAAACAATCATGTAACAATAACAGTATTAAACAATATATATTAAAATCTCTATTAAGAACAGCACATATTTCTGTTTAATGTTATTTAATCAAGGAAATAATTAAGAAGAAAGGTTGTAGAAGAAAATTAAAGACTTTTTCTCTAACCATACTACATTGAGCATACGCATTAGACAGTATAGATTGGAAAATTAAGGTTGTTTTCCTTTACTCTTGGGGTTAGAATGCAAAAATGATTATTCTATTTTTAACTGGATCAAGTTATCTCAATTTTATGTGAGATAAAAACTGTTTTATACCGTATTTAGGTAACCCTGTGGGCTGGCACAGCTTTCACAGCATGAAAGAGAATATTTATCGATTCAGGATTCTTGACTATCTGAACAGCTGCATAATCTGTAAAACAGAATTGACCTTGAAAAAATAAGTACCTTTTCTGAGGAAATAGTCACCAGAATTTGAAGTTTTTATTCAAGTTAGATAATGAAGAAATAGTTATTCTATTATTCTGAAATTTAATACAGCATATTATATTAATTTTAGTAAATTAAAAATTGACTTCTAAGGTCAAGAAATATAGAATAGTATCTAGTATTAAGAATTACAGTCAGTTTATGGAAAATATAAATATTTTAAAATACCAATATTTTAAAAATAATTTTAAAATTGAGAAAAATATTCTCTCTCAAACCATCATATTTGCAATGTCAGAATAAAAGGTGCGATTTCAAATGAATCATGTATATACATTTCACATTTTTCCCATGTGATGATGTTTTTGTTTAATGATTACTAAATTAGAGTACCTGTCATTTTATCACTTTTATAATTTAATTCAGTGATTATTTCACTCTAATTTTAAAAGCTTGCTTGGAAAACCCTGATGTTTAGATCTTCTATTGTGCTTAGCTTGTTGCATCCTACCTGAAACAACCCAAGTACTAATCCTTTTTTTTAGTTCCCTCTCTTAGACTTTTTATTGTATATATTTGTTATTCCTTGCAGAATATCAGCTAGTTGTCTTCCAACACTGCCCAATGATTAGTATTTGTGTCAGTGAGAAACACAAATAATTTTTTGTTAAGAGAGACTCACATGAATCGGAGTTTTTATCAGGCATCAAGAGACATAGGTGAAGCAGGGAGAGATCTGGGATACCTTCCCAGCTTTCCAGATCCTTTCTGTCTACATCTGGTAAGTCCTAGCCCAGATTGTTGGATGAAGTTTGGATTGTTGGTCATGTACAATCACCTCATTTACACAGAAAGAAGCAATCTCAATAGGAAACTTCTCCATTTCTTTTTCTTTTTAACTATAGTCACCATGCTGTAACCATTACATCCCCAGAACTTAGTTATAACTATATGTTTTTACCTTTTGACCATATGAAACATCTTCATTTTAAACTCACATAGTTATGTAGCATGCATAGACATTTTCCAGGTAGCAATAACCCATAAATATCTACATTCCAGCTTTATTTTTCATAAACAATCCTGGATAATTTAGACACATACTGCTAAAAGCAGTCCATGCATCAATTCACTTATAGTGAAAACCATTTTTGTTTGTCAGTTCATTTGTCTGTCATTAGTATGTTTTCAAGGAGATTACACCAGGTCACTTGCCTTCTTTCTTTTTAGGAAACATACTATATTTCCCCCTATAACAGGGAAAATGGATCACAGACCAGCTGCTTAATCCTGACACTGAGTATAATAAACATTAAATACTCTCAAGCTATTTATCTTGTTCTTTCCCCTCACTTCCAAATCGTTCCTATTTTTACCCATTAGTCCTTAATTTCTTCTGATCTTAGAGATATATGTGTCTGCATATGTAATATGAAGTCTTTCATATTACTCTTTTTTACTAGTTTTCTTGATTTCAACCCTTCACTCCTTTAGAATAGTACACTTCATCAGTATGTTTCTCCTGTTTTGTTTGGTTTTGTTTTTCCAGCTTTTTCTCCATCTTTCCATTACTGTCAGTTTACATCACTTCCAAGTTTTGCATCATTGAGAAAAACAAGCAATATTTTTTCTATGCCCTACCTGCTCCTAAAATTCTCCATTCTGTCCTTTTTCCCAACAAGGCAAAAAGCTCTCAATGAATAGCCTTCTTTTGCCATATTTATTTCCTAACTGTCTACAATCTCCTCAATTTTATTTATTGTAGCTCCTGTAAAATGCAGGGTGTTTCTCAATATTGGCTCTACTGACATTTAGTCCTGGATAGTTCTTTGTTGGGGGGTGGGCTGTCCTGTGCATTGTAGGATGTTTAGCAGCATCCTTGACCCCTACCCTTGAAATGCCCATAGAACCCTCAAGTTGTGACAACTGAAGTATCTCCAGACATTGCCAAACATGCCCTGGTAGGCAAAACTCACCCCCCAGTTGATAGCTACTGTAAAGTTATCATTGGCTACCTATTTTCAGAGTCTTTTTTTCAGTCTTCATCTTTCTTGACTTCTCATCTGCTTACCGGTGAGGACATTATTTGTATACCAATCATTTCTCCTTTTTTCAGAGCTAATTTTCCTCGGGTCATCTTCTTCTTTTTCTCCTTTCAGACTCCTTTGCAGCTTCTTCTTCATACTTACACTTTAAACCCAGCTATTACTTGATGTTTGATCCATGACCCTGTTGCCTTTTATTTTTTAACTGTCCTATAGGAAAATGTAAGATGTAGGTAAAGTCATATGAAGACCCTAAATGAAAAGGTGGGGGATCTCTATCAGAAATCTGACTAAATCAATAGACATTGAAAAACACAATACATTGAATTTATGGAAATACAATGAGGGCTTGTGAAAGATCTATTTGTATAAACAGAGTAGTAGAAACTCTGAGGACTGAAACTTTGGAGTGGATGTGGAGAAATATGCAGTGAGTTGTTTTTTGCCCAAATAGTGAATGGCTTCTTTCCTTCCCCCACCCCCGTCTATATTACTATCTTATTCTGTTTTAGTACACTATATTTCAGCCTCCTTTTAAGATATTCCAATAATTCTAAATCTACTCTGTTTCTATAGTCACATTGGAGAAGCAGCAAGTATATCATTTAAAATAGGACCTCCATATTAGAGTCAGAGTAAATACATTGCAATGATAAATTCTATACTCACTACGATCACCCACCACTACACTTTTTGGTTTTTGGTTTTTTCTTTTCAAATTGACAGCAGCTTCAGTTGAGCAAAAGGCAGACAATGGCAAACGTTTTGGGCATAGTGCATACAGTATATATTTGACCTTCCAGGAAACTTGGCAACTACCAGAAAACCACATATTGCCCACCTCTATCCTACTGTGTGGTCTCTGCAACTGTTATTTCTGCTTTGTCTCCTTCAGAGCTTCCTGTACATTGTGCTCAAGCTGGCTCTGGTCCAAGATGAACTCGTGGTATGCAGTGTGCATGTGCAACGGGAGGGGAGAGTATTAAGAAGGGAAGAAAATCTATAAATACCTTTACTTCCTAAAAGTATGCAAAAGTAACAACTTAATAAAATAGAGTAAATTAATAAACAGCTTTATGATATTTTTACATCTTTTTACACAATTTTTCCCCAAATGCCTTAGTGTTTTCTAATCTTTAATAGCTTATAAGAATATGTATTTTTTTTCAGTTTTTGTGACACTTGTCTGGAATAAAAGAATATTGCTTAAAATAAAAGGCAAATTATTTCTGTTAACACATAAACATGAAATAGACAAATTTACAAAATAGGAATTCTTTTATATCAGTTAAATGTGATTTAAACTTTTTATTTTAAACAAGTAGAGTGTGATAAAAGGAGCACATGATTTGGTAAAGGACACCAAATCCAGTCTCATTTCTTTCACTTAATAATAATAATACTGCCTGCCTCATGGAGTCGTGAAGATCAAATAATATATTTTATGTGAAAACGCTTTGTAAATTTTAAGGTTCTATAAGGTGCTATACCTATGAAAAGGACACTTACTTTTATTAATAACATGGATCAAAGCCAGAAACTGAAATACAAGTAGTATTGCTTTTTAAAGTATTCACTTAGAAATACAAATATTTTAAAAGTCAAACTCACATATAAATTATATCTTACCACAGCAATAAGTTGACTTGACTACTTTAAGCCACAACAAAAACAGTTCTTAAAAAGTGCAAGTTATTTACACATTAATGCTTTATATGGATAGTCTGCTATTTACCTGATTTTTCATTTGGTGATTTTTCAGAAACTCATACATTTTTCAAAATCAATATACTCATAGAGTGCTCAGAAAAAAATTAATCAAGAAGTACATTTAAGATTTGCGTATTTTACTCCATTTATGGTACAGTGTAATTCGAAAATTTATTTGACCTTGTTATTTCCTGATTATGAAATTAGGAATAAAACAACTGCCCTTAAAACAGGTATTTTGGCTATTTATAAAAAAACTTAATTTGTACTCGTTTTTTTAAGTAAAAAGCAAGTTTAACCACTGTGGACATTTATGTTTACACTTATATAATCACATAATAAATCAATAGTAACTTGATAAATTACTACTTCAAAAGTATTAATATTTTGTGTTAAATATATGATATTATCCAAAATAGAATAGGCAATGACTTCAAAGAAAAAAAAATAATGAAGAAAATAATGATTGATAAAATATCTTATTTATTTCCTTTAAAATTAAATTTTGAACTATAGTGTATTTAGTAATGTTCCTAGTCCTGTGATAATTTAAGATTTTAAACTTTTGTGAGAGACAATTTTATAATACACTGAAGTTTTTGTTCTTGTCTTTCTTACTTCTTTGTTTATTCTTCTGGAAGAATACATCCACCAGTGAGGTTTTTAGCTTGAATGTGTAAACTCTATGGATTTGAACGGGGGTAACCAGCTGTTACACAATTCATATCATTTATTACGTACTGGTTGGGATGAGACAGTGTATCTCAGCATGCTGTTGCTTTCATTAGATTTATGTTCCAAAGAAATGCAGATCCATTAATACAAATAGTGCTTTTCGATGAAAAGAAGATCAGCCACCTAGTTATGGTTCATGAATCGCAGTGAGTCTTTCTCTTTTATTTTTAATAATAATAACAAGAGTATATAAAAACTATCACTGAACTAAGTGAGTGCCAGAATACACTGATACGAAGGATTTAACTTGACCCAGCAGTCCACTGGAAGTTGTTATAGATGAGAAAAAAAGAACTGCAGTAGAGATGCTGGATTTAACATTAGAAGACGGAAAAGGAAGTACTAATGCATGCTTTTCTCCAGTAGCATTCATCTCTCTAGAAAGTCCCACATAGAAAAAGGGAATTGGGACATCATTAAGTTTTATGAAGTGATACTATGATTTTTTTGAAGGGAACTTACTGTTATACAGCTGGAAGCCTGTAATGTCTGTTAACTAAAGAAGTTCAAAGATAGTCACTGTTGTTCAGTTTATAGTTTTGTTTTTTATTTTCTGATTCAGTGCAGTGGGGTTGAACATAAATGATTTTAAAATCTTCAGCTTTTCATGATTCTGTCCTAGTTGTTACAAGTATAGCATTAGGTAATTTTAAGGAAATCAGAACAATTGACCCATACAAATGACTTAAGAGAATTTTTTTTTGTTCTTATAAAAAAACAGCATAAAGCAAAGTGATTTCCCAATTTTGACACTATGAATCTGCTAACAATTCTTATACTCATTTAAAAATAAGAATCCTTTTACCATAAAATAACAAAGTGTTCTGGATCAACAAACAAGCCTGTTTTACTAAAGCAATAGACAAAAGCTTCATTCAAATACATCTTCTTCTTTTTTTCCCCCAAAAAACAAGATTGTATAATAAAATCACAGAATTGCTCAGGGTAAAGCAGCCCAAATTAAAGAAACATTACAAAGGTATTTCTGTTAAATGGAGCTAATGGCCAAGCAAAGTGAATTCTCAGTTGAACGCAGTGCTAGCGAAGTGTCCAGGACAAATAAGGGTTAGGGACTGTTTGAAGGGGACCGGGATGTCATGGTGAACAGGAAGAGAGGGTCTCTTTATTCGTGGCAACTGAGTTATATGAGATATCTATATCTATATCTTTATATCTATATATCTATATCTATTTATCTATTTATCTATATCATCTATATATCATCTAGATCTATGTATCTATATTTGTATATATAAAGACATATATATATATATATATATAGGTATCTATATCTATATATAGATATATATAGATATAGATATATATAGACATATATATGGATATATGTCTGTATATATACAAATATATATCTATATCTATATATATATATGTATCTTGCTTTAAAAAATCTAGATTTCCTGTGAGAGTCCTGGTATTTTTATATTCTAAACAAATTGGTTCTTTACTCACAAGGACACCTAATTAGAATAGATAACAAATTATTGGCTTTGGAATATGACTTTTACAGATCTAAGTAATGTATCAAAGAGAGAGCAGTTCACTAAACTCTGGAAAAGAAAAGTGAGGGGATATAATTAGCTTTCAATTATTGGTTAGATAGCACAAAGATTTAAGTAAAATTAATCTGAATTATTTCTTCAGTGAAGAACATTGTGGGATGGACCTAGAGGGTGTTATGCTAAGTGAAGTAAGTCGATAAATACTGTATGATTTCACTTATATGTGGAATCTATATAACAAATCAAAATAATAAAATACAATAGAAACACACATACATACTGAGGACAAGTTGATGGTTGCCATCAGGGAAGGATGTGAGTCAGAAACTGGGGTAGGTATTATGTGTCCAAAGAAATTATTTATTTATTTATTTACTTATTTATTTATTTATTTATTCATTTATTTATTTATTTATTTATTTATTTATTTATTTATTTATTTATACTTTATAAGGCTATATTATATTTTTGTGCAGATAATTCACAAAACAGATCTTGTAGGAAGTAGAACTCAGATAAGGAAAATGAGCTATCTTCCACTTTGTTTTTTCCTCTTCTCCTCTATCCCTTTTATTTCACCTAGTCTTGCTTTCAACTTCTTTCTCAAAAATAATAAACATGACTCAAAATAACACAATTAAATTGAGTATCAATAGCATCAGATTCAAGAAAGCAATTAAACAAGGTATAGCGTCTTACTTCTTATTATTCCCTCATGTGAATCTTTTATTCAAAGGTTCACAAATCCCAGACAAGCAGCGTCTGGCCTCAGTGTGTCCTGTATCTCTTGCTGAAGTGCCCTAAGCCCAGCACTGGTGGCATCCGGCCTCGGAATAGGTGTCCTGTGGGGCCAAGGGCACAGTTTCCCAGGTCACCTGAGCTGGGTGTTGCAGGTGTGTCACTTGTGTGGGTTGTATATGTCTTCCTATTGTATTTTGAGCCTTGGTTGCTGTTGGTACATCAGAGAGATAGTTGACCTCAGGAAGACTGGGTGTGAGGATGGGCTGTGACTACAGTGGAGGAGCTGTTGTGCAAGGGCTGATCTTACAGAGCAGAAGCGGATTTAGCCGGGCCCTGGTGCCTGGCTAGTCTGCCCTTTGGGTATGTCATCCAAGGAAGTGGCTAGGTGGTGCTCCTGGAGCATCCATAGACAGCCACAAGGGTGTCCTGGAAGGGGACCCATTGCAGGACAAGTTCAGCCGCAGCCTGTTCCTTGCTCGGGCCACCTGGCATGGGCCACAAAACGTTCTGCAGATGGCTGCCATCTGTGCTAGGCTTGGGGATGTCTGGAAGAGGCCAAGCCTTGAACTGAGGCTGGCTGCCACCAGTGCTGGGCTTGAGGCTGCTCAGCAAGAGGTACAGGACACACCGTGTCCAGATGCTGCTTGTCTGGGTTTTGAAACCTTTATGAGATTTTAGGAGAGTCCACACCATGAACAAAGACAGGCCATTTGTATAGAACAGCCACTGGAAGCAGCTTGGGTGGACCTGCAAGTAGAGTGGGGTGGGGTCTCAGGAATCATCAGGGCAGTGTGAATTGTGTTAGCCAGGTTGATGGAGACTCAGATATGGCACCCACCTAGGTCTGCATGCTTGGTGGGGAGGAGGGCTCGACAAAGAAACAATGGCTTCCACCATCTCCTCAGACTGGGAGAAAGCTGTCCCTCCAGCCTTCGCCCTGAAGCCAGAAAATTCATTTCCTCCCCACATGTTCTTGGCATGACTTGAGCTTCTGCCCCAATACTAGAGCTCAGAGCAAGTAAGTGTGCTCATGAGTAAGTCCGTGTATGAGCCCTTTAAGAGGAGCACCTGGGACTCCAGCTGCCCTCCATCTCACGCAGCAAAATTTCCGCTGGTTTTCACAGCCAGAAGTTGTGGGGTATTCTCTTCTCGGCACTGGAACTCTTGGCTGAGGAGCCTGTTGTGGGGCTGGGACTCCTCACTCTTCAGAGGCGACCTCTGCAGCCGAGATATCCTTCCCAGTTTTTAACTGCCACAGGTGGGTGTTGCACCAGCTCTTTCTGTGTCTTTGGTCCTTCTATTAGTCTCATGGTAGCTGCTTCTTTATGTCTTTAGTTATCAGACTTCTGTTTAGCTAGACCTCAGGTGATTCTCAATGATAATTATTCTATAGTTTAGTTGTAATTTTGATGTGGTTGTGAGAAGAGGCTAGCACAGCATTTTCCTAATCTACCATCTTGACTGAAAACAAACAAAAAAAACATGTCTCATTACTTTTGATCACTTAGTAAAGGTGGTGTTCACTAGGCTTCACCACTGTAAAGTTATTATTTTTCCCGTTGTTAAATAATAAGTAATCTCTGGAGAGATACTCTGAAGCTATGTAAATATGCTATTTCTCATCAGCTTTTACCCAGAAGTTTTAGTTTGTATTGATGATTCCCCCCAACACATTTTTTCGCTATGATACTTGTACAATAGTGTCTTTATAACCCCATTATCACTTCTATATTTATTAGTTGACATTCTATAGGAAAGTCTTTTCCCTTTTTCTCTGTTTAGGTAAGTATGCATGTATGTATATGTGTAAGTATGCATATATGCGTGTATGATATATCAGAACTGAATCATGGGTTCCTATTTTATTCAGGAGTATAATTTATTATCATTATTTATTTATTTATTTACTATTTTTTATCATTATTTATTTTGATGCTTAACTTATTCAAGGTTTGATCTGTGGGAATCCCTTCAAAGTGGCTCATGAATCCCTTTAAGGGATCAACTAATGGATGTCTAGTCTTGAGTAGGCTAAAGATTGATTATAGTTGATACTGAAAGGCTGAGTGAAGCTACCTTTTAGAAAATACTATGAATATGTGTCTGGCCAAGCTTCCAGTTCTTGGTACGGGAAATATTTTATCACTTTTATATTCTACATTGGTATTATAAATTTCATGTTATCCACCCATCCCAAATAATTCCAAGGGGAACTGATTTGCCAGGAAATGTTTACTATCAGACCCTATATTATAATAAAATGCAGTATAGCTTACATTTTATTTGGGGTCAAAGTATTCTTTTACAATAAATAGATCAAATACATTTTAGTTTTAAATTTATTCCTCTATTCTTGTATTCACTTATTGAAGTAACACTTATTAATTGTTGTTGAAGTACTGGATTTTTGTTAAGCCCTAGAGATTTCGTGAAAATATCAACAAGGTCTAGGCTACTAGAGGTCTTAGGTATAGCAACAGGAAGCAGCCAAGTAAAGAAATTTATATATAATGGTGTTATATGTGCTTTTAAGTCAGTATTAGTAGAGTCTCAAATGAGAGAGATAAATTCTTGAGGGTTTATAAAAGGTTTTATAGAGTAGGTAGTATCTTAAAATGAGTAATTTTAAGTGAAGTGACTTCTCTGGCAATACAGTTTAATTGACTCTGGAATGTGAGTCCTCTTGGACATCTCAGTGGGTCCTCCAAAACTGTTAAGGTATAATTTCAAAAGTTTAAAGCATGACTTTATGCGAATATATATTGGACAAGAATCAAAGATTTAATCAACTCATTAATAAGATGAACTGCACAATGGTAAATTGGTTTAAAGAGCATCAGGAACTGGGAATTTATATCAATTTAACAAATTATTGTTAGAACAAAATTGCAAAATTGAATACAAAACCAGTTAATGTTCTACAGGGCGATGATTCATTGCCAGATAAAAACATTCATATCTCTATTAAAAACAAACATACAAGTTACCATGTAACTTCGCTGAGTTGATTCCTTAATTTATAGTAAATAGCAAAATCAAACAGTGATGCAATCTACAGAATTCAGTAATTCTTAGGAGAGCCTTTTCAAGGATGCATCAGTTTGCTATCATCTTTTTGGCCTTGTTTCTAAGTGTTGGACAATGGTTCTTAACCATTACCTGATGGTGAGCTCAAGCAATTTAGACCTAGAGAACTTCATAAGTAATTGTGTTAATGCATGAAGCTTTTCTGAATAGAGGTAAGTTCTTACAATAGGTAGGGGGAGAAAGACAAGAGATAGATTAGAGTCAAGCATTATATAATAAGAATTTTGTAGGAATTCTTGTTAGTGGTTTTAAGCAGGATAGCAGTATGAAAATATGTGACTTTTAGAATTATTGTTTACCTAATTTTAAATGGATTAAATGAATTCAGTAGGTGGCTGTAGGCTATAGTGATAAGCACCCTATGTGAAAAAACTGCAGTGTTTTTTTTTTTTTTTTTACTGTGTGAATGCAAAGTAGCATGTTGCTCTTTTGCTGACATTTGAAATAAACTTTTTATATTCAAATTTGATTGAAACACTTTGTCACTAAAGTACAATCATTCCCTTAGCACTTCATCAGAGTTTCATTTTATTTATTCAATTATGTGTTAAATTATACTTGTTTCTAAAAATTGTGAAATTGTGTAGTTAAAAGCTTTCCCATTAGTGAATAACTACTGAATAATTATGAATTTATCAGTTAAACCTCTTACGGAGAATAACAATAAAGATATTCCTAGGAGAAGGAAACCACTGAGTTATGCCTGTTCAGACTATTTTTCTTTACTCGGCAATTTGTTTATCTTTCTTATATTATAAAGTATATAATTATAGTCAATTATAAAGTACCATAATTTATTAGCTACTGAAGTCACCCAACCTAATTTATGAACAATCCATTTGATAGCCAAGTCATTTTCTTCATAGTCTCTAATTCAACTGTCAACCTGCAAAATGTCTGTATAACTTTGCACACAGGGTGGTATGAAAGGTGACATAAAGTAATAGCAGGAGTTTATAGAAACAATTTTATTTCTAGCAGTGGTGGTTGTTAGTGCAAGGATGACTTCATTGTACTTAGCAGTGATTTTTTTGTTTGTTTGCTTTTTTCTGTGTGCTCATTCTGGAGTTAGCTACCTTCTTCAAAGTGCATCTTTTTACTAAATGTGGTGGACATGAAGGAGCAAAGGTCCAGAGATGTAATCTATGTGATTCTCTTCTAATTAAAATGATGTGTAATGATTAAGAAAGAAAAATTAACTGTCACATAGGCTTTTTAATTGATAGAACAGGAAATGCCGCATTCTCTTTCGAAACCATTTTCTAAACAATTTCAGGTAGGGAACTTAAATACACAAGACTAATTATTGATGGGTGGATTAGAAATGAGAAATGAAAACAAATGCAAAGAAGGAGGAAGTGGTGATTATAAGCTTGCAGGTCATTATTATTACAAACATTTATTATTTGATGTTCAGATCTCACTTTTCTCCTGATGCCTAAAATGTATGCTTTTTACGACTATTTCACCTATAATTTTTATAATTAAAAATTGTATAATATTTCCTTCTCTTATTTTAACCTTTATCAGAGCAAATTTTGATTTCATAAATTAGTTCATATTTAGGAATAGGGACATTAGGAAGTTAATATTTATTGGGAGTTTATTACATATCATGGATTACATAGTCACTTTTGATGTGGGAAATATTATTTCATATTACATCCTTCTAAAAAGAAAAATTCTCACTAAATAGCTGTTTACACTTTTATGAAATGGCTATAGTTAATAAATTCCCTTTTCATATTGAACTGAATTCTGCCTTCCTCTAACTTTTATCTAGTTCTCTGAAGCCACACACCAATTCTACTCCTTTAGATATTTAAAGCATATTTTTCATATTAATGGCATTTTCTTTAATTGAGGATACTGAAAATCTTTATATATATTTTTAATAGTTAGAATCCTCACCATTTTCTCTATTCCACTTATAGTGTTTTGTTTTGTTTTTTTTTTTTTTTTTTAGGAAAAAAATTAAAAGCATGTAATATCCACTGACAAGTAGCATAAATCACGTATAATCTGCACACCAAGTAGAGAGTGATTGTTAATTCTCTTTCTTCTGGAAACTTGACCCTGGAATTTCTTTAAGTTATAAATTACTCATTTCCTTCTAAGAGATTTTGGCCCTGAGTACACTGATTTTTCACCGAATGATTATTTTTTTTATTGCCTTGATTAACTTAACTGACAATTGTATTACGGCATTAAAGGATAAAAGAGACAACAGTAAAATGATGTGTTAGTTGTACAGATATGGTTAAAGATTTTTCCTTAGGTTAACTGATATCTAGAATGATATATCAGATTCCAAACCTAGGATTCTTATGTTTCACATAAGAAAATGTAAAATAAATAAGAATACACTTGTGACCAAATTGAACTAACAAGTCTGTGCTGTCATTCATAGAATATTGTTTAATCTCAATCACTGTTCTTTTCTGTTCTTAGAGTTAATTTGAAATGATTTGTTTTAAGAATAAAAATGGCCTGTTAAAGACTTTTGTAGTTTTCTGATTGCCCTTGTCATTATGCAAGAAGAATTACATCATCCCAGTTCTTATCCTTGAGGACATATATCTTAGATTTATGTCTTTGAGTAGAGGTATGAGTAGAAGAGTCACTTCTGATGTCTGATGATGTGTATGTGTGCACTTTACTAAGGAACATCCAATGTGTAAAATTACATATTTATAAAACAAGTGAATTTGGAGGTTATGATTTTTTTGATATGAAATTTATTGTAGCTACCCTGCATAACAAATCCCTTTTTTGCATTCGTGTCATCAAGGGAAGTTTAAGGGCTATCTGTAGGGTGGCCACAAGTCTCGAATAAAAAACTAACACGCAATAGATGGCTTGTTGATATAACGTTATAAAATGCAAGACATGTAATGCGTGCCCCAGGAAATGAGATGAAAACAAACTAGTTAATTTAAGATTATAACTATGTTTTCCAAATGATTTTTTTTGGTTGCTTTCTGTTTTTTTTCCATTACTTTACATCTACTTCTTTATACATTTTTCTTTCTGCTTGTTTTTAATCTGCAATTATAATAGTGTCTCGTTTTAAACAATTTTCTAGCTATTTTCATTCTGTTATACCTTACACAGGGAAAACAAGCAAACAAAACTATGCCATCTTTTGTAAGGAAATTGAATATTTCATCCTGATTACCCTATGGGGAGTTGAGGCTTCTTCATCGTTTTACCCCCAGCATAGTGCCTAAACATAACATTCAGCCAAAGAATGTTTCAGTTAACTTAATTAACTACTTTCTGGCTCTGTACTTTATTTTGCTAAAAGAAGAACACTGGGAATATGCTGAAATACTGAGACTATGTTATTTAAATCAGACATTACTGATTGAAATTAGGTCTTCTATCTATCTGCTAAGCTATCTCCTGTTATACCTATGTTCTTTGCTGTTTAGATATTCCATATGAAGAATATATCTTATCATTATATTTACAACATAACATAATCAGATCTACCTACATAAAATAATAAAATAAATCAGTGCAGTTGTTTGCAATTTGTAGACCAGGCATTCCTGGTAGACAGCTGAGTTTCTACAAGGGGTTCTGATTAATAGAATTGTCTGTTGAATAAGTAACATGACGTACACACATGTGCTTCTCTATATTTAAAATATTTGTTGTGATTTTTCATAATAAATTATTCATATATTTGCGTAGTTTATAATATGATCCTTTGGGAAAGAAGAATTATTTTCTTTTTGTAGAACTCCAGACTAGTAAATCCTATTGCCAACTTTCCTCCTTTTACTTATGTCAAGAAATTTTAGCACTTCCTTGCCCATGTTCTTTTACTGAGAACAAATTATTTTGTTTCTTTTGTCATAAAATATTCAGCATCTGACCACTTTTACCATCTATACCATTGCCATGTTTCCAGCCCACTGGAATTATTGCAGTAGCCTCCAAACTGTTCTTTCTAGGTCTGCTTTTTACTTGATCATTTATAACCTATTTTCTTCATAGCTGTTAAAGTGATCCTTTAATATCGAAAGTATATCATATTATGTCTATTCTTAACATTTTCCAATGTTTTTCCACTCCTCCAAAGAAAAGCAAATGACTTACAGTGGCCTAAATTTCCTTAGGCCACTTGATCATGTTCTTTACTTTCAATCTACAATTATCTTCTATTCACCTTTGGATCATTCCACTAGCCACTCTAGCCTCCCTAATTTTTCTCCAGCTTGTGAAGCAATTTCTCATCTCAGTCTTTTTGCATTTGTAGTTTCTGCTGCCTAGAACACCTTTCCTTCATATTTGGGCATGCTGTCCTCTCTAATTTCCTTTGAGTCTTTGCTCATGTCAAAACATTGGGTCATCCCTGACATTTTATATAGAACACTTTTTTTATCCTCCAGTATCTCCTTTACCCATCTTTAGTTTTTTTCTTCATATTACTCATGACCATTTTACGTGTTATGTATCTGTTTACTTGTTTATTGTTGGCCTCACTCCATGTTGGAATAAAAGACCCTTGAGTGAATAGAATATTTTTTTTCAATGAAACATCCTGAAGGCCTAGAATAGGGTCTTACACAAAGAAGATATGAACTACATATTAAAAGAAAAAAGAAATTAATAATTGAGGAGATGGAGCTATACCAATTCGTAGTAACACTTTGTTATTTTATGCTTTCTCCATGACAATTTAAAAACAATCTACTTCCCCCCACATATGCTTCAAATGGTTTTATATCACTGCAATAAGAATTTGCTAAAACAAACTTTTTCTAAATCACTGAATTACATATTAATTTCTCTCTTGGCCACACAAAAGGGAAATTATTTTAAGTGGTACATGGTCTTTTAAATATTAAAATACACATCTCAATGCATAATCTTAAGGCTCCAACTATATTTGCTTATTCTAAAACATTGAATTACATTCACCCTAAATCTCTTAAAGCAAGGAGAATTTGACTCCTTTGTTCTTTCATAGTAAATTTCTTGTGTAACAAAAGAGCCTTGTTTTAAAAAAAATAAGTCCTAAGAGAAAACTCACTATTACTCAAATTGTTTCTGTCAAATTGAATTTCACTCGTGAATTTGTGGTAGCTTAAGACATTTAGAAATCAGATACTTTGGCATAGCTTATAGATTCAGAGGAAATTATAGTAGTTAAAATAAATGAAAAAAATTAAAAACTTTTGAATCAGCTATTGTGCATACTGCATAATTTATAATTTTGGACTCTCATTAATTCAGTTAATTTTATATGCCAGCTTTTCTGTGCTTTACAACTTGGCAATTTCAAGCAGTTTAATAGGTTTCTCCTTTTTTTATTTCTAACAATTCCCATAAGATTCATGGATGTCTTGGAAATACTAATATAATTTAGAGTACACTTTCCATTAATCTGAAATTTCATTGTTAATTGTAGTTATTCATCCATTTCGGAGAGTTATCGACAGTACAGCTCAGTGATATTTCTCAAAATGAATATTCGATTTATCTTGGAATTAGGTATGAAGCTGGAACATTGAAAATTTAACCAAATGGTTGGATACGTTTAGTAACAATAAAGTTTTGAACAAATTTACTGTGTGTGTGTGTGGGGGGGTGTCTACACACACATTTTAGCATGTGACTTGAAAAGTGCTCAAGACTTGAATGTAAATAATGAGTTAAATTGTGAGGAGAGTTATGGTATAATGTAGGAAATATTTCCAAATACAATATGACAATATGATTTTGAGAACTTTTTGTTTTGAAAATCACTACACTTAAAAATTAGCTGAAATATCTTTTTCCTCACATGTAAATTTCTAAAACAACATATTTATTTATCTTTGCATTTTGAAGTGAAATCAGTAAAAGTGTTAATTGATAAAGTACTTAACTCTGTGATCTTAAAGGAGTTTCATTAACTTATTCCTGGATGAAAAATATCTCTTGTTAGTATTTATCTTTAACATTAACTTGACAAGGTTTAGAGAATATATAAATCAGATTATGATACCTAATACATAACACAGCAAGTGAAGTTCTGACTCTTTGGAGTTTATAAGTATGCAAGGAACATTTTCTAGTATGATCTTCTTTTGATAAAATTATTAAGAGAACTAAAAATTAATTTTACATGATCCCCAATACTCTCAATATTATACTTGTTGTTATATTTCTTTTTACCAGTTCAAATAAGTGAATTAAAGAAATCAATATCCTATAATGTGTATTTACCAATTTATTGACATTTATGCTGCATTATATTTGATAGAGAAGTTTTAGCTTTCTAGCATGACTACTAGGCTGCTTAGACAATCAATTCAGTTTTTTGTGTTTTTTTTTTTTTTTTTCCCGTAAGCTGAACCTGATTTATTATTATACAAAATGAAGTTAATAAATACTTTTTCATTTGGGAATAATTTATTTGACCTGAATCTGTTTTAATTGTGGAGATTAAATGACACTGAGAAATAATACATATGAAAGAAACTTAGAGTGTCTTGTAGCATATTTTATTATGGAATGCTTAATTTATATGCAGTTATACATTAATAAAACACTTCTATATCAATTATCAATACACTTCTATATCAATAATAGATACAATTTCTATGTTTTATTAAAGTTTATTGGGGTGATAATTGTTAGTAAAGTTGCATAGATTTCAGTTGTATTCTATAACACATCATCGATATCTCACATTGTGTGCCCACCACCCAGAGTCAGTTCACCTTCCATCACCATATATTTGATCCTGTTTATCCTCCTCTACAACCCCCTTCTCTCCTTACCCTCTGATACAGTTTTAAAACCTAAGGATTTGGTAGAATAGCAATTAGCTTGCACTGATGTGTTCTCATGATCACTTCCCCTTGAAGTACTAAAAATTCTGGTTCATCATTAGTTCCAGAAAAGATTATTGGAGACCTATTAGCAAAATAAGATAGCCAACTGTTTCTTTTAAATTCAAAGATTGTATACAATCCGAATTTAAAATGAGAGATGAAAGTTGGAGGTATGCCACGAGAGTGCATTTACTTTCTAGTTTCTTTAGATCAAGAAAAATAACTTGGTGCAGGGAATCTAATATTTTGTGGAAACAGAATGAATTGATAACCACAGCATGTATGAGAACCCCACCTTGTTTTATTGTTATCACCACATGGCTGGTGATTTCACATGTCTCTCATCATCTTGATCTCTCTATCTTACTATAAGTCTTTCAAACATCAACTACTGCCTGTCCTGCCCCATCCTCCATCCCCTGAGGTAACCTTGCTTGCCTATCTTTTCACAGAGAAAATAGAGACTATGGGACTTGACTCACTCAATTTGCCATACTAGTTCCCACAGATAAATCTATATAGTGTATTTGTAGTTGCGTTCATCACCGTTTCTTTCCTTCCCAGTCTTGAAGGAAAGTTCATTAGTCGAGAATCTTGTTTACAACCAAAAGGAGCACAGAAGTGACTATCCCTCTGCTACCCTACTTCTCATTTTGCCTTGATAGCTAATCAGCCTGAAATCTTTAACTTTATTGCCACCTAGTAAGTTTTCAACAGAATGCAGCACTTTGTGGAAACTGCTCTTGCTAAAGATGTCCACAGTTTCTTCATTGGCACCATCAGTAGCCTTTATCAATCATCCTTCTGTTCTCTGTCATTTTATCTTGCTGATTATTCCCTTATTCTTTAAAAAAACACTTTTTGGCTTTCAGACCGTTTTATTCTTCTTTTCTTATTCTCTTGCTCATTTCTTCTCAATTACTTTTGCTAGTGACTTTTTCTTAAGTATTGATGTTTCCTAGGTATTTCTTCTGGGCATTTATCTTTTTCAATGTATTTTCCCTGAATAATTTAATTCACTTAACTCTTAGTTGATAACTATAAAATCTCTATCTTTGGGTTAACCTCTTTAATTAGATGACCTACAAATATATCATTGTTACCATGTTTAAAATGGATCATCCTTACTATCTTGCAAATTTTATTTTCTCATATTTTGGAGGCTTTTATCAGTTCCATATCAAAATCATTTCCCATACCCTTTAAAATATGACGTTCTATTAATACATCTTAATTAACACTTAAACTGTCTTCTCTCTATTCTCACTATCATTTCCTGAATTCAGATAACTTGATAAGTAATTATTATCTATTACTTACCACCTATGTGACTATAGTAGCCTTCAAACTAGACTCTATTCTTTAGTTTTGATCTGCTCTAATATGTTCTCACATTTTTGTCATGAAAATTTTTCTTTAACACCAAGTGTGTCATAATTCTTTTCTACAATTTAAAGCTAGTCAAAATAAAATCGAAATTGCTTATCAGACTCTAGGACCTTATAGTTGCCTTCATCTTCACTTCTAAGTATTTTTCTCTTCACAACATATATTAAAATCATACCCAGTGAAATAATTTGGAGCCAAATTCAGTTCCTTTTGCCTTGCATTCATTTATCCTTGTGCCTAAAGTAGTCTTGATATAAAAACAATTTGTTCATTTTATATCATAAATTAAGATTTAACTCATGGGCCTTCTCCCAAGGTAGGGTGTTCTATACACCTTCTTTTTACAGTTCTTATCATGCTTATTTGCATTTATTTGTATAATGTTCATCATTTTTACTGACTTCTCAATACAATACAAATGTAGACACTACATTTTATTTGTTCCTTTGTCCTCATGTCAGACATACTAACTTGTGCTTAATAAATGCTTAAACATTTGAATGAGTGTTTGTATGAACATTCTAGTTAGTATAATCAAATAAGAACATACTTCAAAAGAGAACTTGTGTGTGTGAGACATTTTTGCAAAATTTATAGTCAATGAGATCACTTTTCTTATTGTGTATATAAAACATTAAATATTTATAAGTTCAAAATACTCTTAATATTCATTTGACAAACTCCAGTTAAAGAATCCACGATTCTCATCTCTAACAGTCTGTTCATCTGCCAAAGATACAGAGAGAGAAGGAAAAAAAAGAAAACCATATTCTCTCTAATCAAAGTATTTGGCACTATTGAATGGTATATTTTTAGAATTGAATATAATTTTACCAGTGCTAGTTACCTTTAAAATGTTGTGTTTGCATGTAAGTTGACCATTTGAAAGAATAATTTACGAAAATATATGTGTGGGAATGAATGGCAAAACCATAGCGGTTGAAGTCATTGATTGCCATATTACTGGCAAAGTATTTGAATGGAAGAAACAAAGAGATCAGATTGTCTCCTAAAATGTATGGATGGTATAGGGTTTTTTTATTTTTTCAGTTTTAATATTTTGTAATTGGAAAATTTTAAGAAAATTATGTCAATTTGTGGTGGCGAATGCTAAGCAAGGAATACCTATAAAAAAGCTTGGATGCTGATGCTAATCTTTCCCAATGTGATACTTTATAACACACATTTTTATATTCTTCTTTAGTTATTGTTAGGATGAAGAGAGGAGAATTTTTTTGTGAACGTTTGAAATTATGCAGCAGGAAACTCTCAAATTAATAATTTCTAGTACAGAAGACACAATTAATTCTACTTAGGAGAATAACTTTTAATCATGTGATAAACAAAGGAAGAAATGAATGAACAAAAACATTTACTAAACTTATGCTAAGGGCACTGAGAATTCAACCAGGAACAAGACACATGCCTCTTACTCTTTCTAAACCCAACATCGTTTCCATCTTGGATTAATTTAAAATAGTTTCCCATAGGATCTCTCCATATTTCTCTGATCATTTTCCAAACCATAATTCAGACAGTAATCATTATAAAATACAGATTTTATTATATCATCCCCCTGGTTAAACTGTTTCAGAGATTAATCATTGTTTTAAAGTAAAGAACACAATTTTTTTTTTCTCCTTAGGTCTATGGTGGATTGTCTTTGCATTCCCATTCCACATTACCCTCCCCCTTTCTTTCTGTTGCCTAATCATAGTTTCTTATCTCAATTTCTTTAAATATCCTACTTTCTCCTTCCATAGGAAGTTTCCACTTAGTGCTCTCTCTGAATGAAATGCTGTTAATGAGGTTAAAAACAATGTATGTAACAAACACCAGTTAGACCAATGGTGATAAGATGCTATCAAAGAATAGTAAGAATCCTTTGTAAAATTTGTAGAAATGTTATGCCTTAACACTGGAGTTTTATGCAGAAATATAAATAAACACAATGTGATCATAAAGTATATTTAAAACAGTACATATTTAAATGTACTAAAATTTAAAATTTAATCTAGATTTTATACAATTCAGTCAGTTATATATTTCTTATTATCATGGAGGTAGCTCCTCTTTATCCACAATGGTAAAATTAATATTCATTTTGTTTTAAGGCATTTTATATAATTATGTGATATATCAATAATAGTTAGGCTACATATCAATAAATGACTAGATTACACTCAACATAATTCCACTGAAGATCAAGATTTAATTTGAATACTAAGCTGGAAAGTTTGCCATTATCAAGTAATGTTTCATTTTTAATTTGCCTAAATTTTAAAAGAACTTTGAAGTGCTTGATGAAATTTTATTTGCAAGTGTTGATATAGTTATGGGGTTTGGTGTGCCTCAAAAATGTGTATGGGTGTTTATGCCTATTATGATATTAATACATGCATATAAGTACTGATTATATTAGAAAGCATATCATTCTCCTATCTAGTTTGACCTGGTAATGAAAATACAAAGAGCTATTGTAATTTTCATATTTTTTATTTAGAACATTGAATCTTATTAATATAAAGTAATAATGTAAATGACCAGCAACTCTGGAAAAAAAAATCACATAAATTCTTCCCCAATAGTCTTTAATTCACGCTATAGTAGATGATTTAATTACTATAAAAAGAAGAAACTAAAAATTCTGCCATGTCATGTATATCCTATTTTACAGGAATGTTTTTATGCCTTTCAAAAATGAATATCAAGCTGTTTTCTCCTCTACTTATTTGAAAGAATATATATTTTTCTTCCCAGAATACTACAGCTCTGATCTTTTCAAAGATATTTGTTTTAGACGTAAAAGAAAGATTTATATTTGTTTATTTTTATTTGCTTAGCTTTTCTACCCACGATTGAATACATTTTACAGAAGCACTAAAAAGATAATTGGAATAAGCGAAACATTAATAACAGTACAGGTTAGTCTAGAATTTTTTTCTTATCAGGCTGCAAACTTATGAGAAACTAATTTAATTTTGGGAAACTGAATACTATACAATTTTGAAACTATTCAGTGGTAAGTATCGACATTTATGTTTTTTATAATATCTTCCCTGGTAGAGTGGAGTGAATTTTCTAGTGTCCATTATAAGGACATTAGAATTATTGCATTTGTTTCCTGTCTGATCCCTTTGTTCAAGGTCTTTCTCCACCACAAACTATGGTGCATATCACTCACTGCCAGACTAGTCTTCCTAAACCACTGTAATTATCATAGCTTTCAACTGCGTTGTAACTATATGGAATATGACTTTATACATATATTTTTAAGTGTCTCTCCTCTTTTCCCTAACAATCTGTGAGTTTATAGAAAGTAGATATCATTTTATATTTATAGATATGGCCATACAGTACCTGCATTTTAGTAATTGTGCGATAATACCTTTTAAAGAATAAATTCCAGTTTGCATAAAATCCTAATGGTTCCCTAGTAACATAAAGTTGAGGACAAACTGTGAGGAATTCCCTCTTATGTGCCTAAAAGTCACAAAGCCAGTCTACATGAATTGCAGAGTAATGGAAGGTGAAATTAAAATTGTGTAAGTATATTGCTTTTCTAATTTTAGAATATCACTTATCTAGTAGGCATGAAATTATTCTATTAAATCATATACTGTACTCACATTTATTTATTCAGCAGATGTTAAGATATACTAAGCACTAAGGTAGGTTTTTGGCAAACTAATGTAAAATATAGAAAATCAACTTTTTAGAATTCTAGTCATGTAAACTTAGCAGTCAAAAGATGTTAGACATAATGAAATAAGGAAGTAATTATACAAAAGCATATATGAAGAAATAGAATGGAAACTATAGCATATGATTCTAGAGTCCACCTTCCCAGTTTGTCTCCTGGTACTGGTCTCTAATTTTACTAAAACACCTTTCATTTCTCAGCATGTCATGCACTTATTTATATACCCCAATCACCTTTTATGTACCTTTTCTTTCTCTACAATACTTCCTCCTTTAAAATTATTTACCTTTATCCACCAGATAATCTCATTTTTCTGTTCAGAGCGTTTCAATATGTTTTCTGAAAAACTCCTTTTCTTGTCTCCTATGACATGTTTTGTGAACTACGTACAGTATTTAAATATTAATTATAACAATGGTTATAGTAATAACAATAACTAGCATTCATTAGCTCTCACTGTGTTCTTTCTGGTTGTGTGCTCAGAGCTGTGCAAGCATCATCATGTATAACCGTAAAAACCTTTATGAGGCACATCTTTCATTCACATTAAGATAAATGAGGCTTAGCGAAATTAAGTAATTTGTTCCAGGTCCCACAGATGGTAAGGATTAAAAACCCTATACCATCTCAATCCAAAGTCCTTAAACATAAACACTACTCCATATTGTCTTCAAAGATACGTAAACAACAAACAAGTAATTTTGCTCTCCCATTGTATTTTTAGACCTTCAATGACAAGGACTATTGCCACTAAAAGTTTTAAAACAAAATTACCTCATTTGGGTCCTGCCACATAGTAGGCGATAGATCAGTTCTAAATTAATGAATAAATAAGTAAATATATCAAAGCATACATACCAGAGGAATGACTACAGGATGAACACGCAGGGTGGAAAGACCAAAGAAAGTCTTATAGAAAAGATAAGAGTAAACTGAGAACTGAAATATGTGCATGGACAAAAGAGAGGGCGATAAACACAGCAGATTATCTGGGAGGATAATAGGAGAATTATGAGTAGATTCTTAGAATCTGGGCAATGCTCAGGGAAAAAGTGAGAAGTTTGCCCATTACAATGAGGGATAAGGCAAGTATAATCTTGATCATAACTATCGTTTAACATTGTTCTGAAGGTATGTGCCAATGTAATTCGATAAGATAAATAAAAATTTGAAAAGGTTATTATTTGTTAAGGATATAACTGTTTACATAGAAAACTGAATAGAATTATTTGAAAAGCAAAAACAAAAACACAAAAATTATTTAATATAGAAATATAAAATATTAATATATGTAAATAATTTAATTGCCTACTTATATTCCAATAAAAAACTATTTGAAGATATAATTGAAGTAAATACTCCATTAAAATAGCACCAAATATAACAAAATACTTAAACTGTACATGAAATACACAAGATGCCTTCAAAGAAAATTTTGAAATATTTTGTGGTACACAAAAGAAATCTTGAAGAAATGGAACAGTAGACCGTAGTCCTAGATAAGAGGAATCAGTTTCATAAAGATGTTAAGTTTCCCCAAGTTAATATATAAATTAATTGCATTTTAATAAATTATAGATTTTTAAAAGAATTATAATAGATTATTTATATCAATTGGATGAAAATGAACAAATCAGATAAGTCAGAAAGTATTTGAAAAGGAATAATAATAAGAGGGTACTAGTCCTATTAGATAAAACTACAATAATTAAAAGGAATACTACTTTAATAGATATTAAAATATATTGTGAAGCTACAGAAATTAAAGTTTGGTACTGGTGCATGTATAGTCAGTCAGATCAATGGACAATCAAGTAACAGATCCAAATACATAAATTTAATATATAATAAAGGTGATATTTGTAATCAGTGGGCAAATAAATTATCTAGTAAGTAGTTTGGGATGTCTCAGTAGTCATCTGGGGGGGAGGAATGAAGTCACATCTCTCCTTTATTATGTTTTATACCAAAATGAATTCCACAGAGAAGCCAAACATAAAGAACTGTAAAGAGCTGTAAGAAAACATACAAGATTGATATAGTCCCATTCATTTATTTTTGCTATTACTTCTCTTGACTTTGAGGTCAAATTCATAAAATCCTTGTTAAACCCAAGGTACTTAAGTTTAGTACCTATGCTTTCTTCTATGTAGTTTATTGTTTCACGTCTTATGTTAGATCTTTGATTCATTTTGAGTTAATTTTGGTACATGGTGACAGATAGCAGTCTAATTTCATTCTTTTGCACATGGCTATCCAATTTTCCCAGCACCATTTATTGAAGAGGCTTTTCTCCATTGTATGTTTTTGGCTTCTGTGTCGAAAATTATCTGCCTATGTGAGTTTATTTCTGGGTTTTCAATTCTATTCCATTGGTCTGTGTGTCTGTTTTTCTGCCAATGCCATGCTGTATTGCTTATTGTCATATTGTAGTACCAGTTGAACTCAGGAAATGTGATACCTCCAGCCTTGTTCTTTTTACTTGGGATTGCTTTGGCTATTCGGGGTCTTTTGTGGTTCCATACAAATCTGATGATTTTTTGTTTTGTTTTATTTCTTTTAAAAAAATGTCATTTGGATTTTGATGGAGATTGTATTAAATCTGTACATTGCTTTGGGTAATATGGCCATTTTAACTATGTTGACTTCTTCCAATCCATGAACACAGAATAGCTTTCCATTTCTTCATGTCCTCTTCAATTTCTTTTAAGTATGTCTTATAGTAGTTTTCAGTATATATGCCCCTCACATCCTTTGTTAAGCTTATTTCTAGGTATTTTATTCTTTTTGTTGCAATTGAAAACGGAAATTTTTTCATTTATTTTTCTGAAATTTCATTGTTGGTATATAGGAATGGAATGGATTTTTGTACACCGATTTTATAGCCAGCAACTTTACTGTATTCGTTTATTGTCTCTAATAGTTTTTTGGTGGAGTCTTTAGGGATTTTGTATAAAGAATCATGTCATCTGCAAAAATTTGCTTTTTAACCCAGTTTGGCTGCCTTTTATTTCTTTCTCTTGCCTGACTGCTCTGGTGAGGACTTCCAATACTATGTTGAATTACAGTGGTGACAGGGGCAACCTTGTCTTGTTCCTGATCATAGAGCAAAAGCCTTCAGTTTTTCACCAGGGTTTGTCATATATGACTTTTATTATGCCGAGGTACCTTCTTTCTATACACATTTTATGAAGTGTTTTCATCATAAATGGATTTTGTATCTTGTCAAATGCTTTTTCTGCATCTGTTGATATGATGATATGATTTTTATTTTTTATTTTGTTTATGTGGTGTATCACACTGATATGGAACAATGGTTCCATATGTTGAACCATTTTTGTGCCCCTGGGATGAACCCCACTTGATTGTGATGTATAATCTTTTTAGTGTGTTGTTATATTTGATTTGCTAGAATTTTGTTTAGGATTCTTTGCATCTATATTTATCAAATATATTGGTCTATAGTTTTCTTTTTTTGTCTTATCCTTACATGTTTTGGTATCAGGGTAATGTTGACCTCATAAAATGAATTAGGAAGTATTGCCTCTTCTTCAATTTTTTTTGGAAGACTTTGAGGAGGATAGGTATTAAATCCTCTTTGAATGTTTAATAGAATTCAAGGATAGGTATTAAATCCTCTTTGAATGTTTAATAGAATTCACTAGTGAAGCCATCTTCTGCATAGCAAAAAAAACCATCAACAAAACAAAGATTCAAGCAACCGAATGGGAAACAATATTTGTAAACAATGTCTCCGATCGGTGGCTGATACCCAAAATATATAAAGAACTAATACAACTCAATAACAACAACAACAAAAACAATCCAATTTAAAAATGGGCATAGTACCTGAACAGACATGTCAGCCAAGAAGACATAGAAACAGCCAAGAGATAATAAAAAAAATGTTCAACTTCACTAGGTATTAGGGAAATGCAAATCAAAATCATATGAGATATCACCTAACTCCTGTTAGAATGGCTATCATCAATAAGACAATTAATAACAAGTGTTGGAGAGGCTGTGGAGAAAAAGGAACCCTCACACACTGTTGGTGGGAATGTAAATTGTTATAGCCAGGTTGTCACAACATACAATATAGAAAACAATATGGGGTTCCTCAAAAAGTTAAGAATAGAATTACCATATGACCCAGCAATCCTCTCTTGGGGAACTAACCAAAAAATCTTAAAATATTTATCTGTAAAGATATATGTACCCTGATGTTCACTGCAGCATTATTTATGGTGGGCAACACATGGAAACAGCCAAAGTGTCCTTCAATAGATGATTGGATAAAGATGTGGTATATGTACACAATGGGATACTACTCAACCATAAGGAAAGGTGAAATACTGAGATTTGAGACAACATGGATGGATCTTTAGATTAGACAATAATTTAGTGGTTACCAGAAGGTAAGGGGGTTGCGGGGTGGGAGATGAGGATAAGAGAGATCAAATATATGGTGATGGGAGGAGAACTGACTCTGGGTGGTAAACACACAATGGGATTTATAGATGATGTAATACAGAATTGTACACCTGAAATCTATGTAACTTTACTAACAATTGTCACCCCAATAAATTAAGAAAAAAGAAAAATAAGTCATGCAGAAAAAGCTAAGAACCACATGACTTCACTCATATGTGGGATATAAAACTGAAAGCAGCCAAGGAACAAGTCAAACAAACAAAGAGCAACTCATAGATGCAGACAATAGTTTAGTGATCACAGAGGGTTAGGGGGGTTGTAGAAGAAGGTAAACAGGATCAAATATACGGTGATGGAAGGAGAACTTACTTGGTGGTGAACACAGTGCAATATATAGATGATATATTATAGAAAAGTATACCTTGAAACCTCTATAATTTTACTAACCAATGTTACACCAATACATTTAATACCAATACATTTAATAAATTAAAAAAAAGAAAACTTACAAGTTTCTAAAACAAATTAAAAATATCAAAATGGAAAAATATATGCTTAAAGAAATAAAATATAATAAACATGAGTACATACAAATAAAACAAGACTCCAGTTGTAATAATAACAATAGTTATTGTTATAACAAAAAAATAAACACCACTAGTATTTCAGAAAATACTTAACCAACAGAAACAAAATAAAATGAGTTTGTCAGTGTGTATGTTCAATTACCTTTTGTGGACAAAAAATAAAATAATATACATGTGTATATTATAGAATGAAAACCAAAGAGGGGCAATGGTTGACTCTGGAGGAAAAAATGGATTGCTCAGAGACAAGCATAGGCATAAAATATGCTTCTCTGTCTCTATCTCTTTCTGTCTCTCTTTCTCTCTCTCTCTCTACATATATCTTTTTGCATGTTATGAGTTCGGTGCTATGTCTATGTTTTATTTTTGCATACAGAATTATGCATACAACCTACTTAATAGTAAATACATAAAATATTAATATGTATCTTGTGAAAGATATGTGGATGAAAATGCAGTTTTCATTTATACTTTTTAATTTTTGCCTTTTTCAGTATAAAGATCCTACACTTTATTTTTTAACAGTTGTTTAAAAATGTCCTTGTCTTATTTTATGAACATTGACTTGTATTTCTAAATCTAGTTTCCAATTTAAAAAAAAGAATGGAGATAATAACAGGCAGCATGATTTAGTAAAAGGAACGTTGAATCACTTTCTTCATCTGATTATCAGTAATAATATATACCTTAAGGATAAAGAAGCTAGCTAAAGTATAACATTTTTAAACATTTTTTGTTTCTTTAATCATATTTAATTTCTGTGGAGCTTTCCACTTTCACAGAACCACTTTTTATATTTAACTGATACCATCTATGATTACTTAATAGTTACAATGTACAGGCTATTCTAGGAACTTAGGAAATGTGAACTAAGGTCAGACATGGTGATAAATTATACCAGAAGAAGATGTTATGAAAGTAAAAAGGAGGAACATAGACAAGGATGCCTAAGTTTGCCATGGGGAGTAAGGGGATACTTTACTGAGGAGTGAACAGCTGAAGCTGTATCTTCAAACTGGAGTCTAATGTAAAAAAAAATAAAGAATGGGACTTGCAGGAATTTGAGGTTTCAAATAGCACACCATGTAGCTGGAGTGAAACAGGCATACAGAAAGGTGGTAAGAGTGAGGATGAAAAGTTATGGGACCACAGGTACAGTGTTTCATGCTAAAGAAATTGAGTCTGAATTCTGAAAGATTTTTATAGTAGTAACTAAATTGTTAGATTTCAACATTAAAAGTCACTCAGAGATACTGTTAGTCTGGACAAGATGGCGTGGACCTGCTTCTTTCTTCTAAGTACAAGTGTAGACTCTAGAAATAATGGGAGAAGCAACCAGAGGAAAATTCTGAAAGGTGGTAAGAAGAAGAAAAGTTGATTTGATAGTACAGAACTTGTGGGACAGCACAGAGGAATGACATCTTACATGTTCTCACTCAGCAAAAAGATAATTTTTATGGACCTCAAACCAGGAAAAGAAAGCTTCCCAGGTCGATACATGTCTCTTTTGGGTCAAAGAGTCCCTCGGAAAACTCATGGCAAGCTCTGTACCATTGCAGGGGAAGCACTTTCCTTCTCTGCAGCATCTGAGAATTCCGTCTCCAATGGACAGATACACGGTGGCCAGCTAAAGGGATCCCACAGCAACAACTGGGCCAGCTCTGGAAGCCTCTTTGTGCATGCAGGCATAAGACTCCCCTCCCCCACCAGGAGATATCAGGGTAATAGGTGTCACTGACAAAAAAGACCCCATCAAAACAATTGTGGGCTTGAGACATACTACCGCCACCCATACACATCATGGATGTCTAGAGAAATCTCTAGTAGGGATCCTGCCACAGGCAACACATATCCTGGGAAGTACTTTCTGTCCCAAACAGGCAAGGAGATTCTGCTTTAACAAGTGTTTGCCAGAAAGCCTCTTCACACCTGCAGAGCTGAGACTCTCCACCACCACCAGACACCTAGTGACTAGGCCTGAGAAACATTTTGCCTTCTCAGACACCACCAGCAAAGACCAGCAACACCAGATAAACCAAGAAGACAAAAATAACCCTGCAAATGCTCTGAAAATTCAACTGACATTGGGACCACTGCTCAAAGCATAGGCAAGGACCTGCGCACTAAACTTAGAGAGGATGACTTCCTGATAAATTAAAAGAATTGTATAGATCACAGTGTCCTTTAGCATAGTAAAAATGCCCAGAACACAGTCATAAATTGCTCGTCATATCAAGAACCAGGAAAATCACAACTTAAATGAGAAAAGACAATGAATGGATGCCAACATAAATCAGATATTGGAATTATATGAAAAAGATTTTAAAGCAGCTATGATAAAAATGCTAGAATACTGCATTACAAATTCTCTTGAAACAAAGGAAAAAGTAGAAAATTTCAATGAAATTTGATCGATAAAATTGATCAGCTAATGACCAAACCATTAGAATTTACTTGACCTGAAAAACAGAGAGAAAATAAACTTAAAAAAAATAAAGAAAGAAAATAGCCTCAGAGACAACTCGGACAATAACAGAAGATCCAACATTCATATTATTGGAGTTCCAGTAGGAAAGGAGAAAATGTAGAGCTGAAAGAGTATTCAAAGGAATGATGGCTAAAAACTTTAAGTTTTGGAAAGACTCAAATCTACACGTTCAAGAAGCTGAATGAATGAACACCAAACAGCGTAAACAGGATAAACTGAAAGACTTCCAAAACACATCAAAATTAAATTCTCAAAAGCAGGTAGAGAAAAAATTATGCATTATCTATAGGAACACACTTACTAGAATGACACCATACTTCTCATCTGAGGCCAGATGGAAGTATCATGACATTTTTTTCAAGTGCAATGGGAAAGAACAGTTATTTGCACATTCTATATCTGTTAGTCAAATTTCAGGAATGGAGGAGAAATAAAAATATTCTTAGATGAAAGAAAACTAAAGGAATTTGTTACTAACAGGCATATGCTTAAAGATTTGCTAAATTAATTGCAAATAGAAAGAAAAGGATTAAAGAAAGACTTTTAGAGCATAGGGAAGAAAAAAGAGCAACGGAAAGAGCAAAGATGTGGGTATATATAGTAGACTATCTTTTTTCTCATGAGTTTTACAAATCACTTTAATAATTGAAACAAATATTTTTATGCCATCTATTATACAAGACAATTATATTTAAAGTGGGGAAGGTAAAGGAACTTAAGTGGAATGGAGGTTTCCACATTTTACTTGAAACAATAAAACATTAATACCAATAGATGGTCTTAAGTCACATGTGTATATTGTGATACCCAAAGCAAGCACTACAGAAATTACACAAAGAGAGACACTCAAAATCACTATAAATAAATAAGATGTAATCATAAACATATGTTTAAGTTACCTACAGGGAAACAAGAAATCAGAAACAGAGGGACAAGAAACAAAACGAACAAACAGAAAATAAATAAAATGGCAGACTTAAATCCAACAATCAAAAATTACCTTATATATAATTGGTTTGAATACAGCAATTTAATGACAGCAATTGACAGAGTGAATGGCAAACATGACCCAAGTGCATGCTATCTACAAGAAACTCATTTGAAACATAATGACATAAGTAGGTTCAATGCAAAAACATGGATTAAAATATGTTATGCAAATATTAATATAAAAATATCAGGAGTGGCTATACTAATATCTCATAAACTAGACTCCAGAACAACAACAACAACAACAGCAACAACAAATAGTAGAATAAAAGAGGAACATCATTTATAAAAAAATTAATCTGTCCAGAAGACTTAGTCCTAAAAAATACAGCCCTGATATACATGAAACAAAACTGACGGAGCCCGAAATGAGAAATAAGAAAATCCCTAATTATATTTTGGGACTTCAACACCAGTCTACCAGCAACTGACAGAAGTACAACAGAAAATCAGCAAGGAGGTAGATGGTCTGATAAACACAGTTAACCAATAGATTCTAATTAACATTTTAGAACATTCCACACAACAACATCAGAATATGCGTTCTTTTTTTTTCCTTCAAGTGCCCAAAGATCATACAACAAACCTGAACAAATCTAATTTCAATATCCTGGTTGTGATATTATAATACTATTTGAAAAATATTACTATTGGGCGAAACTTTAATGTACATGGGATTAGTATTTTCTTAGAGAAAAATATCACACCAAATTAAGGAGAAAAATTGCTCTGGAATCAAAATGGAAGTGATTCTGAGGGTTTTTTGTTTTGTTTTGTTTTGTTGTCTTAATATCTCTATATTAAAAATGTAATGCAAACCTACAGTAATCAATACAGTGTGGTATTGGCAACAAACAGACAATAGATTAATAGGACAGAATAGAGAGCCCAGGGATAGATCCACATAAAAGTATTCTGATCTTTTACAAAGAGGCAAAGGCAAAACAGTGGAGAAAAGATGGACTTTTCAACACATGATGCTTAAACAACTGGACATACACATACAAAGGAAAATAAATCTAGAACCAGACCTTATACTCTTTGCAAAAATGAACTCAAAATAGATCACATATCTAAATGTAAAACAGAAACAAAAAATCCTAGAATATTTCTATTAAAAAAAAAAAATGGGTGAAAACTTGAACAGCCACTGCCTCAAAGAAAATATACAATTGGCAAGTAAACATATGAAAGATATCCACATCATCACAAAAATACAAATTAAAACATCAGTGAAATACTGCTACACATCTATTAGAATGGCCAAAATCTAGAACACTGACAGCATTAAATGCTGATGAGAATATGGAACAACAGGAAGTCATATTCATTGTTGGTTGGAATACAAAGTGGTATAGCCACTCTGGAAGACAGTTTCTCATAAAACTGAACATACTGCTACCATATGATTGAGCAATCATGCTCACAGGTGTTTATCCAAAGGAATTCAAAACATGTCCACATAAACACCTGTGCATGGATATTTATAGCAGCTTTATTTATAATTGCCAAACTTGGAAACCACCAAGAAGGAGGTGAATGAATAAGTAAAATGTAGTACTTCCAGACAATGGAATATTATCAGTGCTAAAAATAAATGAGCTATCAAGCCATGGAAACACATAGAGGATTCTTGAATGAATATTACCATGTGAAGGAAGCCAGTCTAAAAAGGCTATGCACTACTGTATGATTCCAACTATTTGACATTACAGAAAAGGCGAAACTATGGAGACGGAAAAAAGATCAATGGTTTCCCTGGATTAGAGGGAGAGAGGGGTGAATTGACAGAGTTCAGAGGCTTTTTAAAGCAGTAAAATTACTCTGTATGACTCTATAATTATAGATACATGTTATTATACACTTGTCCAAGCTCATAGAATGTACAACACCAATAGTGAACCCTAATGCAAACTATGAACTTTGGGTGGTAATGATGTGTCCACATAGGTTCATCTGTTGCAATAGTTTACCACTTTCATGGGTGATGTTGATAGTTAGGGAGACTGTGCAGAGGATATATGGGAAATCTCTGTACCTTCCTCTCAATTTTTCTGTGAACCTAAAACTGCTCTAAAAAATAGTTTTAAAAAATGCAATGCAATAGCACTAAAAATACCAGTAGGTTATTAAAGAGTTAATATGTTAAAAAAAAAGAGTTATGTTACAAAACTCAGCTCTCCATCCATTTTCATATTTGAGTCTTTGACATTTTTATTGTATGGAAAATAAAATTCAACAAATGTGAAAATTATACACATATAATTTAAAAAGGAAAGGGTAGTAAAGATAGGAAATTAGCAGTAATAAAATTATTTATGCAGAAATCTGGGCAGTAAGTCTCAAATTATAGTTAACTGAGAAATTTTCACCTTTATATCATTGTTATAATTAATAACAGAAGATAATAATATAGTACATGTTTTGGATGTATCAAGGAAATTTAGCCAGAAATGGAGTATATAGGTAAATGTGGCTTAGGCAGAGTTCTTCTTCAATTATTCACTGAAAGAGAATATTTCAAATATGTCCGAGTACATTCTATTGATTATTATGATTACAAAAATGAATTTTATTAGATGAATTTTCACAGAGCCAACCTTCTTAAGTGATTTTCCTGCCCACTTGGCATTTCTGAATGCCCTTCAAAATGGCCAACTTATTTTTTATTATGTCTTCAAATTCATATCCAATTAAAAGTATTAATGCTTTCTATTGAACAGTTCTTGTGCTAGGCATTTTCACAGACTTTGATATCTTTTTAAATATTATAACAATCAAGTAGTACCTGTCCCAGAGATTTTCAAATAAAATTTAGATGACTTCTGATTTTTCTTTCTAGCATATCCCATGTCTATGAGAAATTTTGCCATATTGCAAATGTTGGCATTTCTCAGTTTCTTCATTCTTTGTCTTAGTTCATTTTGAATAAGTAATTATTCTGAAAAAGATCTCTCTGAATACAAATCTAAGTACAAAGCTTTTTTTTTTTTTTTTTTGCCTTCAATACCCTATTTACTTTGGTTCCACCATTTATTCTTTCCAGTCAACCTCATTAACTCTGCTAAAAAGAGGCGAATACTGAGCCTCAAATAGTTTATTTTTCCAAGATCACACACGCAGTTACAGGACATAGAGACTGAAGACTTCTTGATAAGAACTGATTTTCTATATTAACCTGTGTCTATACAAAATAAATATGCTTTAAAAGCAATACATCTTCCTATCTATTGTTTTTATGGGACAATAGAAGACATCATTCCCTTTTATTACTGTATTTTGGTATGTATAATGTGCACCCACGTTTTTGGCCCAAACTTTCAGGGGTAAAAAAATCTTTTGTTTAAATTTTTTAATTCAAGTTTTTGTTTGATTACAGTTAGGTACTTGATTCTTGTATTATAAAGGAATTTTAGCATTTATTTTTTAACATATTATGGTACAAGTAATTTTATGTAACAAATAATTACAAAACACAAGAACAGATACAAGGCACAAGAAATTTTATGTACCAGTAACAGATTTACGGTATTTACGCATCATAGAATGCCAAGAACTCTTCGTCGTTGCAAGTTTGTTGTAAATTCAACAACACCGATTATCATATTCCAGGGTATTATTTTGCATGTAGATATCGTTATTGATTTGTAGAGTTACACTTTTAACTCATAAGCATAAATAAAATAATTAAAAACATATATAGATACAGAATTAGTACTACTTGTGTACTATGCACATCCATATTTTTCTCTCACAAATTTGGGCAAAAAAGTATGCATTATAAATGGCAAAGTACAGTAAGTACAAAGTCTGACAATTAAGTTCGCAAATTTGTTGCAACATTGTCGCTAACCTTTTTTGATATCAGAGGGATTATTTATTATGAATTTGTTCCAACTGGACAAACAGCTAACCAAGTTTGCTATTTGGAAGTGCTGAAAAAGCTGCGTGAGAAAGTTAGATGACCTGAACTTTTCACCAACAATTCATGGCTCTTGTGTCTCGACAATGCACCAGCTCATACAGTACTGTCTGTGAGGGAGTTTTTAGCCAGTAAACAGATAACTGTATTGGAACACCCTCCGTACTCAACAGATCTGACCCCCAATGACTTCTTTCTTTACCCGAAGAGAAAGGAAATATTGAAAGGAAGACACATTGATGACATTCAGGACATCAAGGGTAGTATGACAGCTCTGATGACCATTCCAGGAAAAGAATTCCAAAATTGCTTTGAAGGGTGGACCAAGCGCTGGCATTGGTGCATAACTTCTCAAGGGGAGTCCTTTGAAGATGACCATAGTGATATTCAACAATGAGGTATATAGCACTTTTTCTAGGATGACTTAGCAAACTTCATTGTCCGACCTTGTAGATGCATTTCCCAGGAGGAAGAAGCAAATGATGAATTATGGAGTAAGAAAGTGATCATCCATGTAACAGTCTTATTTAAATTATTTTTTTAATTAGCATTGTTACCATGTTGCTGGCACAGATTTTTAACTTACTTTGTGTCAGGTCTTGCACTTTACATGCAATTCATATTTTATTCAACTCTCATAAATTCTATAGGTAAGGGCTATTAATATCTACATGCCAGCATTATATGTAGTGAAATATGAGTTACTGTCACTACCTTTGGATGAAGAAAGCCAGACTTCAGAGAGGACAAATAAGTTGCTGAATTTTTCCCCACACTCTTTTAATTGGGGAAACTGATAGGGAGATATGATTTAAGACTCTAAAGCCTATCTTCTTTCTACTACTCCATGGCAGAGCAGTAGAGAGTATACACAGATATAATATTCATTTTGTTCTGTTACTATATGTTTTGCAAAATTATTGAAAGGAAAATCACCTTGGTTCTTGGCATCTGTTCAGATGCTGACTTAATGGTATTTGTGGTAGAATTTACTAACTTCTGCACTTGCTGAAATAATTGAGAAAGAAAGGTTTCCAAGGACCTTATGGCTGCCAAAGGACTATTGTGAATTATTGTAAATATAAATTATCCCTTTTCTAGGACTCAGAGACTATCTTCGTGTTAGAAATAGTTAAATAGGAATTGGCTCATTTGGTAGGCATTGGTGACAATGTCACTGTCTTAATTGACCAGCTACAAATCATTATATGTTAATGTTTCAACTATATTATTTCATTCATTTGATATAATATGTTTTTATCAAGAGTATATAATTCATAAGAATATTCTGTAATTATATTGGCAGATTTTCCTGTTCCTTTCAATAAAATGAAATTTGCACAACTTGAAGTATACAAAAGACAACATTCATATACATCTATTCTGTATCTAGACATTTTAGTGTTTATGTAGTTATGCTACTTTATAATAACCTCTAGAATTTTAACATTTTACAATATTTCTTCCATTCCACAACTTATATGCAGGATTGAATTTCCCTTCTAAAAACTATTTTTTCATTCACTAATTATTAAATATTAAGAACTATTGTTCTTAATGTAATTGCAATGTTTTCAGTTATTTTAAATTGAGACATATTGAAATAATTGTCTTTATGAAATTTTCTGAAATGTATAACTGTAGAGTTTAATGTAAAAATTTAATCTAACGCCTGTAGTTTACAGTGCAGTGATTAACACCTAGTGTTTGGGAATCAGACCGCCTTGCCTTAAATATTTATTAGCTATGTGACTTTGGAATATCAAGTTAAAATGTCTAAGCCTTAATTATTTTTAATCTAAAAAATGAGAATGATACCAATCTCAGAATATAAGTGAGGACTGAATGAAAGAATCAATTTAAAATGCATAGGAAGACAATAAAGTTTAGCTACTATCTTTGTTTATATTGGAGTTGAATGTTATTAATTTATCTATCAATATAGATACCATATAAACCCATGCATTACTTTTGTTTAATTTCTTTACTATTTTCTGGTAACACACTAGAAGAGAAATTAAATAGTATCTAATCTGACAGACAAAATAAATGAATATATGGTATTTTCGCTATAACTTTCAGAGGTTGTTTTCTATTACAATGTTTTGAAAATTCAGGGAATTTAAGGCACAAATGAAGTGACATTGCCTAAATAAGTTCATACAGAAATAGACCTGCAGAAAACATTCTATTCAATCAACTCTGTTTGGAAGATTCAAGTAGGTAGTAAAATTACTTTTTAAAGGACTAGTACTACCTCTTTTAAATCACTAGTGAGTGATTGGAGGAATATATATATATATATATATATATATATATATATATATATTCATATATATTCATATATTTGCCTTTTTATCATCCAAACTTTATTCAGTTGCAGAATAAAGTTATTTACTTGTAGAGTTTTAGTGCTATATTGAAAACAAATATGTAAAATTAATAATTACCTCTGAGATGGCTTTTAAAATTTATATTATGTATTTTTATTATAGTTCCCCATATAAGGTATAGCCCATCAATTGAAGGAACTTGGTTTCAGTATTCTGTATGGTTAATCTTACCGAGGTCCACTTGATGGCAGTATTGAATTTGGTAAAGTCACAGTATTGGGCGATTTTTATACTTGGTTTCCTGTGTAGTAGTATAATGTAAGCCTTTCAATTAAAACATAAATTATGAGAGACTTATTTTCTTCTGAGTGGTTACAACTCAGAAATGTTTTGTGGAAGAACCAAATTTGTATGCCAGAGAAAAAGTACTCCTGAGAAAAGAGGAAATTGATGTTTTCCAGGATTTAAAATTCACAGCTCTAAAATATATTTAGCTTTCATCATTCTTAATAGTATTTTCACTTATAGAAAAAGATAACCAGGGACTTCATTAAAAAAAGAATGCCCATTCATTGGTTAAGAGAGCAAGTAATAAGCTTAAAATTAGAGGAATCATAGTATGTGTCACAAAAAGAATTAATCACTAAGGGAAGGATAGATGTTTCTACTTTTGTGTTACTGATACATAGCAGGTTCATCAAAACTGTCAGGTCAGCTCCTCCATTAGTAATAAAGAGGAAAAAGGCATTTCCTGCTTCTCAACTCTTAAAGCTTTATTGAAAGTAAGTCCTGCATAATAATACTCAAACTATTTTAATTAGAGAAAAAAATTCTATGTCCTTACCATTAAAACCATTATCCCAACAATTAATCAACCTTTAAAGTGCTTCAAAAACATATATGGAGTCCTTGGGAATAATCTGATTTTAATACCTAATCGATAGATGTCTCAGTTTTTAACTGAAGCTTATTTGTAAGAAAAACACAAAACAAACAATTATACACAAAAAAATATAACATTTGACAAAAGATGTTTTGGAAATAAGCATAAATAATACAGTATGCTAAATAGTCACTTTAATATGGTGATTCTTTTTCTTTTTTGAACATTTTGTTAACTTTTACACATTCACATTACCTCAACTTGGGTTTTAGTACTTTAGATAAAAAAACGAAAGTACATTTTCCATGTAGTCAAAGTATTTCTGTCTAGAGTTAGTTCACCCTCTACCACCACTAACTAGCTGTATGACTGGCCAGAGTATTTAACCATATTTCCTCACCTGAAATTTGAAATTATTGATATTATTTAATACATGGAAAGTTCTTAGAAACATACCTGATACTAAATAGTTTTCAATAAATGTTAGCTATTTATCTTTTCTAATAATTTGAAGAGAACATATTTAATACTTTTCTGCATTTAAAAATATATCTTAAATTTGAGTAGGAAAAAAGATGAAATGTATATTTTATGTTGATCTTTATTACCTAAAACATCATATATACCATATTTGAATAATATTATTAAAATAGAAGATATTTGCTGTCTTAAGTCGAAAGTTAATTTGGAAGAAAAACAAATGTGAAGGTTTTATAACAGCAAAAGTATTTTTTTTTGTAAAATGTCGATAATTTCAGTTAGTAAGTTGAAAACACGTGACAGCATTATCATTCTTTGCTGTATTGGTTGCATACAGATATGAGTGTTTATAAAAAACAATGATCAATAAATATTTATTCATTACAAGGAACTTAGCTCATCATAGTGCATGTCAGGAATGATCACTTCAAAGTAAATAAGATACTCAAAAAAGTTAGAGAATATTCTCTAAATTTTATGAGAGTTGAATAAATTGTGATAAAAATAATTTGTGTCACATGGCATCATATGTTCAATTGCCAAATGAGCATTACAAAGCAAGATTTGAATTGAAAGAGGAGATACAGCATGTTTGAATACTCCTGAAAAAGAGGAGGAATACTCCTGAAAAGAGGTTATATTTTAATTGAACCTTCAGTATTTAATAAGATTTGGATGGGAAAAACCAAAAGAAAAGACCATCCAGGGAGAGGAAATGGTGTAGTAACCATTCATTCACATTTCTCAAAAGGGGGAGTAATGCTAATAGAGCAGTTTTGAATAAAAATATAATGTAGAAAAACACTTTAAAAATTGCAGACCACTATAAAAATTAGTTATCACTATATACATTTGAAAAGCTTAAACTCTGTAGAAAATTAAACTCTGTAGAAAATACTTATTCACTTATTTGCTAGAACTAGTAGTTTGTATTTATTGAGCACATAACCTCTATTGAATATGGGAATATTCTAGATTGTAGGGTAAGATTAGTGTCCAACTATAGTTTTGTGGTAGATAAATTGTGCAATCAATTATCTACACTTAAATAATAAAAAACATTTACATGTTCAGGATATGTTTGTTCTGTAAAGCAGGAATCTTGAAAGTGTAGAGGATTCATCATTCTTTTCTGGTTTTATGTCTGGTGAGGTCCAGGAGCCTGGCAGAAACGAGCTCTTCATTGCTGTGTTTTTGTCAGTATCTGCAAGTATACAACCCTACCTAATAATAAACATAATGCATGTGAACTACCATACAGAAAAAAAAAATGTTTTCTTCAGATATAAGTTATGTGCACTTCAGTGCAGTACTCAGCATTAAATATTAAGTTTTTCATGCTCTACATTTATCATAATATTTTTATTTACTCTGAGACCATAATCAAGAGAAACAAAATAGAGTATTTTGTATTATGTTAATTTTCATAACTGTACATATTGGCACAGCCGTAGTTCATTTTGTGCAGGTGACGTTTTAAAGAACCTACAGGTGACTTTATTTCAATATACCCAGAATCGAAGTATCTCAAAATGAATAAAATTGCAGTTTTCCTAAAACAAGAAAGTCTACACTTTTTATTTCCAAAGACAGGCACTCTTCAAACATAATGCTTTCTGTAGCAGTAGGGAAGTATTTTATAATAGTAGTTAAAAAGTAAATTGTTAAAATTGTTTTTAAAATCTGGTTTGCCATTACATGACGTAACATACAATTAAGTCTCAGTTTCTTCATCCATAAAGCAGAAATAATGTGTATGTGAAAAATGTGTATATATACTTGTGAGAATTAAATGAGATAATAATTGTTAATAGTTTTCGTATTATTTCAGGTCTCAGCATACAGGTGTTGTGTAATACTCTATAATTGTTAGTAACTGTTGCGAGTGATATGGATTGTATTACTCTCCATTATTTACTTCTATTCCATCTCTTCCTCTCTTTTTCCATCTTCTCTACAATGTCTAGCTTAAATAAATTTACAGCATTTTCCTCTTTGGGTGTTTCTCTGGGAAATTTGGATTACTTCCAAATGGGAAAAGACAGCCTATGCCTCAAGATAAATTTAGAATAAACTCTTAATCAACATTATAATGGGCCCAGGCAATGTTGGGAGACACATCCCCATGGATGGCTCTTGTTTCTTGTGAGCAGAGGCATGACTGCTTTTGATTTCAGATTACCTTTTCAACAATATTTATATGATGACTAGTCTGTCTTGGAAGATATATTTAGTGTCTTTCTCCTGAACAAAAAGCAGACTTGTTCACTCTCCACTGTAATGATGTCTCCCTCTGAGGCAAAGTTCAGGCAGGTTTACGTCCCACTTTAAAGGATTCAGGGTCTTTGTGCTCAATGTCCCTCTCTTATGTACACCCCACTACATGTGCAAGTATCACCTGGCCTATCCTGTGAGAGTGAGAGCTCAGAAAAGCCACGTAAATGCTGGCACTCTGGTTAGTACTGTTGCCGTGAGTAATAAAGTACTTTGTCTCTGATCAGGGATCTTGTGTTTCATGTTAGTATTCATAAAACTAAATTTTCTAACGTTTCAGTCCTTTCACAGTTCTTGACAGGGATTAGGAGAATGGAGGAGGTTTGGTGAAAAACAACTCAGAATGCAAAAATGACATTCAAAGGTGCTTAACTTAAACTCATCCCGTTAAAATTATAACCACAATTTAAGAAAACATTTTTTATCACCAAAAATCTAAAAATGATGCTAGTAAAATGGTTTAGAAGTGTTAATCAGTTCATGAATTGCTTAATTTAGAGAGGCCTATAACTAGGATTTATTCAAAAAGAACACATATTGCTCTCTAGTTCTTAAATAAATTCTCTTTCATGAGAATATTAGAATGGGACCGAGTTATTTAGAAAAGAATCCCATGTATGCTCCCTAAGAATTTAGTTCCTTTGCCACTGGTTTCTCCAAGCTCCCTGCCCTGACTCTGTAAGGCAGTCACCACAGCCTCAGGCATCCCTCTGTGTTTTGATCCTCACTCTGTCTGCTGCTATGTGGCTTGCCAAGGGCTTTTGGTAACAGAGAGAGGCATCACTCTGTGGGATACAGTGAGATTGCAATAAACTAGGTTTTCTTCCTTTGCAATAAACACAATGTAACATTGGTAGTTTCACGCAGGCTATGTCTTCTCAGTTGTGTGAATATATTCATTTGGTCAGTGTAGATTTATAGATTTGACCTAGGGTAATTTCAAACTGAGTACATGTACATTATCATTTAATATGAATATGGATCCCAAATATTTATATATTAAGTATTTAATATTGCAGTGATTTTTACTGGGCTTACAAGTATTTATTCATTAATCCACATAATACTGTTATCTTTATTTTACATATGAGACAACGGAGACTAAAAGGCTAAATAACTTGCCTCATGTTGCACACCTACCATATAACAAAGCTGGGACTCAGTGTGAGTGAGGGAACATAAAGTTGAAATGGCTTCAGTCTTATTTTCCAGTTTAGTTCTACCAATTTTAGATTACTTCTCTCCTTGCCCATTTCTAATCAAGCATTTGCCGTAGTACTTTGTAATCCGTTGATTTTGTTATCTCTCTAAATAAACAGTAAACATTCTGAGAACAGAACTATCTTTGTCTGTTAATTTTTTTTTTCATTTTTGTATTGCAAAGCCTGCAGGGATGCTGATAGACTTTTTGCCACATGTTAAGTGCTCCATAAATGCTCGTTGATCAATGTCATGGTGGTCCCTAAAGTATGCCAGATCTTTAGGAAATTTCCCCTTGTTTTACACTTTCTGACTTGCAGTGCACTCATGTGTTTGAGAGTTTTATTCCAAATACACACACACACACCCACCCACACACACACACAAATTGCTCACCCAAATCCAACTTGGCTTGTGTACTGTGATTTGGGAAACACAGATTTTCAAGTGAAGGAAAAAAGTCAAGATTCTTTAATAATTGTGTGCCTTCCAAAGAAACTAAAGGAAATTGTGAAGTTAAAGAAAAAAACAGTGAAATTATTTTATTATTAATATATAATATACAATTTTAAAATTAAAATATTTTATAATTTTATATTTTATGTAATTGTCTCTAGTCCATTTTCCCAATCACTAGTGTAGTAAAGCTTTCCTGTGGTGATCTAATGTGGTCAGCTAGAGTGTAGAAGAATTCTCTTTTAAAAACATCTTTATGCTGCCAGGAGATAGGATATTTTTTAATGTAAAATGATTTCCATGGTCAAGTTTATTTATATCATTGTAGAATCCCTGAAAACAAACTGTTTAAAGATATACTTTGGTTTGTTACTTTTTAAAAATTAGTATTTGTTATTTTAAAATTTGCTCCTTCTAACCTTTGTTTCCATATTGGAAAGCAAATGAAAGAACGAAAGTAGGGAATAATTTTGTTATAGTAAATTGGGTTTATAAAGTCTTTCTTTTTCTGTTGTAACATGGTGGGATGAAAGAGCTTTATACTCAAACTAAAAATATTCTCTGTGTGACACCTCCATTTTTACTTTTTAATAGACAATACAATTAATTCCTGGGGATGGAAGAGGCATATGGAAAGTAGAAAATGTAAGCCTTTTTAAATTTTCCGTCCCTTTCAAATTCAGGTAATCCTATATTTCCCTCTACTCACATTTTTTCACACAAACTGCTATCCTCTTTATTACCAAGGATGAAGTTTATGTTTTTAGTGGAAGAAATCTGAAGATTGTATGAAATATCAGATGAAATGAAAGGTTGAGAACCACTAAAATAGATGGTATTCTGGTATTAGAAGATAGAAGAAAATTGCAGTTTAAAGAACTTGATATTTGAGTTATTAGATAAATTAAAATATAAGTTATGAAGTGAAATTTGAAGCCAAGATTTTTTTTTTACCAAATATCCACTCAAACATTATACAGTGCTTGTATAGTAAAGAACATTAGTTTTATATTTAAAATAATATTTTCTATTTAAAAATATCCCACACATATATTTCTCATGCCTTTCTTTCATTTCTCTCAATTTCTCAATTTACATGAATTAGTCAAAAAAGTATATAGACTTCAAAGACCCTAATTTAAATAACTTATATTTTTTAAATTGTTTAAATACATATTCAAATATTCCTGCTAGAATATCCTAATTGATAAGTGAGCAAACATTTTTCTGCAATGTGTATGGGCATTGATATCGTCAATTACACTTGTGAGATTATTTTTGAATTAGTTCTTTTTACATATTATTATGAAATTAATAGTATGTATAGTAATAGTTTATTGCATAATACAGCATTTTAATGTAATTTTTTCTGGGTAGTCTTGGCCAACGCTTAAATTTCAAAGCCGTAATTTATAAAGCTCAATGTCTATATAAAAGGCATAATCAAGAATGATTTAAATCTTGGTTACCGGTAAAGCTGTTCAATATTCATAGCCATGGTAACAGTAAGATTTAAAATAATGGCAATAACATATTTATCATTATATTATATTCACAGTGTTATTGTTATACATCATTGCCCATTTCTTTTATAAAATTACAATTCTATTTCCAAGTTTCTAGACTATTTTCTATTCAGTTTCCTTTGTAACAACTGAAGATAAAGATGTTAGTATTTTCATCACTTTGGAATCAATATCATTGTGTCTTTTAAATGCATTTGAGGTAAGTGTTTAATTACTTAGGGTTTTTGTTTGTTTGTTTTGTTTTTTTTTTTGCCTAGTGCAAAGTAATTTAAATGATATCTTCCAGGCTATTTCATGAATTTTATATGCAACAATTTAACTCACTGAACAAAAATTGGATATTCTTTCTTTTTTTAATTAAAGTTTATTGTCAATTTATGACAATAATTAAAGTTTATGACAATTGTTAGTAAAGTTGCATAGGTTTCAGGTGTACAATTCTGTAATACATCAGCTATATATAAATACTGGATATTCTTAGAAACCACATATAGACAACTAAGAGTCTTCTGTAGTAAGATGACTCAAGAAAGACAGATCACAGAATTTCCTTACTACAAAATTTAATAACGGTGTATATAAGTCAGCAAATCAAAACAAAGAAAACATTTCTCTTAATCTATGAGCATGCAAGACCATGTCTTTGAAATGAAGCTATTAGTAAAGGACAAGTGATCTTATGAAAAGCCAGTGAAAATTCACATACACTGTATTGGAATAATTCTGTGATATTGATAGAATTGTCAACATTAAAAACAGGTGAGATGGAAAAGTAGATGAGAATATGGTAATTAGCAACTACTACTAGAGCAAAAAGATGAAAGGAAGGGACAAGAAAGGAAATAAACAACAAACAAACAAACATTCATCATAATGATAGAATGATAAATATTTCATTCTGGAAAACAACAATAAAGAGAAGAAAATTCCATACAAGAAATACCGTGCATTTGAGTGCAGTGAATAAGCACTCAGGCTCCGTAAGCCAGATTAATGGAGTAGAATACTGGATTTAGTGTGATTTGGGGCAAGTAACTTAATGCTTCTGGTTTTTAGTTTCCTCATATATAATATGTGGATAATAATAGCATTTTTTTCCAGAATTTTTGCAGAAAAATTACACATATTATCATATGAAGAATGGTGCCTAGCAGATAATCAGTGCTTATTACATTTTAGCTAATTGTATTTTGCCTTTAGAAAAGTTTAAGAAAAAAAAAAAGAACTGAAAGAGACATACAAAGGAGAAATTAATTTAAAAATAAGGCATCAAAGATAAAGAATATATGAATGGAATTTGTGGAATTAATAATGTAAAATGGAAAAAAGAGAAAACAGCAAGAGCTTTGCAGGATTAATTTATTAAATGTAACAATGAATATGGAAGTTATGGCAGAAAGCCTGACTTGGTGCCAGAGGTGAAAATTTCCAGAAAATAGTCCAATTGAATGTGCAGAGGGAAATATCAGCAATTAAAACACTTAGAAAAGACAAATTCAATGGACAAAGCATTTGATACGAGCAAGATGGGGTCCATGCAGTCAAGAAGTTAACACATTTGAACAGAAAAAAAAAAGTCCTCAGATATTTACTAACAAAATTAATGAAATAAAAGAAAGCTTCATAGTGTGAATGAAAGGGTTACGCAATATTTCAGGAAATTTGATACAAAATGATTAACAGAATTGCCTGCAAATTTCCTGATATTCAAGAATAAAGAAATAATTCTTCAAGATTTTTGGCGTTAAGCTCAAATTTCTTTCAAGGGGTAACATTTCTGATTGTCCTCAGATTTCTAGAGAATAATGTCTAATTCTATAAGGTAATGAATTGATAGATATAAAATTCTGAGGAACAAAAAGTATAATTTGACAGTTTATACACATCTAAGATGTCATTCAAATAGAGGCAATCAAATTGTTCAGACAGGAAGAAACTCAGGAAAGATGGCATTCATGATCACTTATGAAAAAAAAGCAAAATCAAATTAAATCCTGTCAACGAACATATGAATGAATAAGATTTTACTTTGACAAAAAGGGGAATTGATTAGGTTAAAAATGTATGTCCATGCACATATGTGTTTGTGCATGCAAGTGTGTGAGTGCATACTAATATGTGTTCATTTTCTTAGGAGCACCGTAAAACTTAATAGGACTATAGCGTCTTAAACATTTGAGGATCATCTCCAATAATGAAAACCTTTCTAGTTTATTTGATGCAAATTGAAGAAATTTAACAGTATCATCTTTTGTTATTTTTTTAACATAATCTTAGGAGTTTACTTTAGAGGTTTATTTATAAAATCTTACTAAAGAAACAGAAAGTGTTTGTATTCTTATTTACTTTTGTTTATTCTTTCAAAAAAAGAAACTAAACCATGCGTAAGAAACTGTGTTGGTTATTAGAGCCTTCTGGTGTAGACATGTGCCATGGCGTTGACCTCTGGGTGGTCTTGGCTGCTCTGCCTGACAGGGCTGGTGCCACATCTTCACAACTCTAAGCTGGTCTTTCCACATCGCCAGTTTCTGTGAAAATGTCAGTCTTCTCATATAGAAAAGAACGTTTTAATTAAGGTTATAGGAATAGGAAGGTGGCTTTTTAAGACTTCTAAAATCAGATCTCAAAGCCCATAAAAAGTATGTGGATTTTCCCTTATTTCCAGAAAATTTACTACAGATGGTAAGTTTTCACATCGCAAAACTAAAGCTTCAGGAAGAGGGTATGGTGATATCGAATGAAAAATAAATGATTTCACATATTTCATATGCTTTTGGTCACTTACTTTTCTCAGTTTTAAGAGTAAAATTGAACATTATTAAAATTTTAGCAAGTTTTGTATGTCTTTTGTGGGGAATTTGAAAAATCACAGAACTTGCATTTTCTTTTCTAGCTTATTACATACATTCTTTCAGGAAAGCTCATTTTAAATTATCCTTTTCAAAGAAAGGATAAAAGCTTTTCAGATTTTTTTTCTTGTCGAAAAGACACTTAAAAGCTTTAGCTTGGGCACAGAGCACTTTAATCATGGTGGCAAAGGATTCTGCAGATTTAAAGCTCCTGCTGTTTTTCTTATTGTTATTTTTATTATATATTTTCTTTTCCCTTTGAAACATATGAAATTGCAGAAGATGGAATATTTAACTTGACCATGAATTATTCAGATTTGGTTTTCAAAATTAGCATTAGTTCAAATGGTTTAACATTTTCCTGTAGTGTTTCTTAGATTTTTCTAATGCAGCTCATAAAACTAGATTTCTTAGCTGGTACAAAGCTATATGAATTAGCAGACACAAGCTATTGCAGGAAATAAACCCAGACCTTGCCTATAAATAACTGTCTAATTTTAATCTGACTTTGTAGCATCATATAAGGTACAACTGTATGTAGTTTTATAGGGTGTGTGATTACCTTGTCTACTTTTTGGGGAGATGGTGGGAACAATTGAATCCAATTGATCTCCTTAAAATATGCCTGTTCCAAGAAATCCATTATTCTCTCTGAAAACAATACTCATAATTGTCCTTTTTTAAAAATTAAAGTTTATTGGGGTGACCATTGCTAGTAAAGTTGCATAGGTTTCAAGTGTATGATTCTGCAATACATCTTTTATATATCACATTGTGTGTTCACCACCTAGAGTCAGTTCTCTTTCCATCACCATATATGTGATTCTTTTTACCCTCATCTACCACCCTCCTCCATAAGAAAAGATGAAATAGTGCCATTTGCGACAACATGGATAGATCTTGAGATTATTAAGCATAATTGTCTGTTTTTTTAATCACAAAATTGTGAAGTTTAGAGATAATATGTCCTTCAAGAATTAACCTTTTGGGCTCTATATTTCTTAATTATGCTGGCATCTATAATTAAATATGTAAATCAAATTTGTTTATAAATGATAGCTATGCCTTAACACATCACATGATAGTTTACACATTTTACTTAACGCTAAATTTAAGTAGTGTGATAACTTCATTATTCAAAATATGAGTGGGAATTTGTGCATATTGAAAACTAGTCATTAGCCGAAGACGAAAACAATTATAAAACCTATTAAAAGCAGCAGAGCAACAAAAAATACTGTTGTTTTTATTATAATGAATATGATTGGCAATAATTTGGAGTTACAAGAGGTCCTAGAGATCATGTAGTTTAACCTGTTTTTATTACAGATAAACATACCTGGTTAAATTAACAACACTGCAAACTGACGCTAGTGTTAGGATCAGAATCATATCATGGGTCGAATGAAAACAAGAATTTCCTTGTTGGTAATTATTTGATGAGAACCATGTGAAAAGCCATCCTTAGATGGTTGTATATGTCAAATGCTATAACTTAATGTGGAAAATGAACATGATTGGAATTAGTTTAGAACACTAATCAATAAACTGTTCACCCTAAAGTGTACATCTGAAAGAAAAAAAATCACAAAAATAAATTACAAAAAATCTTTTTAAGAATTGCTTTCACATATTAAGCCATATGGGTTTCTGAAAGCTGACATCTTGTTCAATTACTAGTCAGTATTCATTTTTGAACTCTTTGAATACACCTGTACTCTTCAACTGCAATATACTTTATGGGGTACAAAGGACTAAAGGACCTGGTTTCTGCCATCAGGGAGCTTAAAGCTTCCCTGGGATAAATGATGTTTAAATCTAAAATTAAAATTCACAACCTAAGGCTTATATGTCCACAATAATTGTATGGTCTACTCTAGGCCATTTGTTCAATAGAAGTTTGAAAATGGTATGACTTGCTTTGATTGGAGCAATAAGAAGAGGTTTAAAACTTGAGTAGCAACGAAATAGTAGATAATCAGAGAAGATGTTGTGAGAAAGGTGATATGAGTGGGGATGACACAGAGGGGAAACATCTGATATTGGAGCCTAGTGTGGTATGTGTAAAAAATCATTTTTAAAGGCTGTTTTGAGATTGATTATATTGTATAGATTTCTGAATATTGTATCAATAGTCTTAGAAATCAAGTCTTCATTTTTTATTCAAAAGTATTACAATTTTTTGAATTGAGAAGTGATATGATGAATGATGTTTACAAGACATTAATCTGATGTTTAAAGTACATTAAACTGGTGAGAGTATATAGAACTCACTAACAAAATGAAATAATGTTTCCTGTCTATAAATTTGACTACTCTGGATATCTTATGTGAGTACAATTATACAGTGTTTGTCTTTTTTCTGACTGGCTTATTTCACTTAGCATAATGTCTTCAAGTTTCATCCATGTGTTAGAATTTCCTTCCCTTTTAAGGCTGAATAATATTCCATTGTATGTATATACCACATATTGTTTATCAATTTCCTCTTAACGTTGTGTGTGTATATATATGTATGGATGTAGGTATGTATGTATATCTCTCTCTATAAATACATATATATATCTCACAATTCTTATCCATTCATCTGGCAATGGACAGTGGGTGGCTTTCACAATTCAGCTATTGTGAATAATGTTATTGTGAACATGAGCTAGGGAGAGGGGGAAATCGGAGTTTTTATTTAATGGGTATAGAGTTTCAATTTTGCAGGATAGAAAGATTTCTGGAGGTGGATGGTGGTGATGGCTGCACCATCAATGTGAATGCACTTAATACCACTGATCTGTACTTAAAAATGGTTAATATGCTGTATTTTATATTATATATCCCACCACAATTAGAAATTTTTAAAAAAAAACATTCAGTTTTAGAAAACAGACAAACAAAATAATAATAATAAATGAAAGAATAAGGGAGATACAAACTATTGCATTAGAGATGATAAGGACTGAAACTTTATTAAGCCACACTGCTGTTCATGCATGTGACCATCTATCCATTAATATGTAATCTGTTGAGAATTTACTGATTCTTTCAGTAGTGTGCTGGGTCAGACAAAATTCACTGGTGTAGTGTGCGTGAGTGTGTGTGTGTGTGTGTGTGTGTTTATGGGTGTGTATAGTGAACGGATGACAGACATATAAACTAAACATTATCATATATTATATTGGTCTAAGTGATATGGTAGAATTATGTTTGGGAATAAAGACTCATAACTTACCATCATTAGGAAGGATTTTCTAGAAATGATGCTTGATGGACAAAAAAAAAAAAAAAAAAGTCACCGTGGTTGACAGAAATATTGGGAGCAGCAGGATTAGTATGTACAAAATGTAGTATGGAGAGAGTACTGCACATTTGCAGAATTAAATATAGTGCAATGTGGTTGGAATAAAGTGAATATTCAGTGAAATAGTAAGTCATGATATTGGAAAAAAGTATATTCCTAAAAAGTATAATTAACCAATGTATTTATTGCTCCTTCACTCTGTTCTATCAGAAATATACCTGTGATATTTTTCTTTTTAATTACATCATTTGTTTTGTGATTAATGGCTTCGAGAAATATATCAGGTCTGTATTTAAAACACTGTGAAATAATGGCACAAATGAAGCACTTTTTTTTGAGAACATTTATTCTAGCAATTTGATGTGAGATAGTTTTCCATGAATCTCTAGTGTTTCTCCATGTCTTGTGAGCAAAGTTACTGTCTGCTGCAGATTGTCTTTCCAAGGACATTTGTATAAGGAATAGCCATAGAAGATATATAATTCCCTGTGGAAATAAGGGCAGGCATGTTTACTCTCCATCGTAAAATATTTGAATTTTTAAGTTCTGAGTTCTTCTCCTATAATACATATGCAGATGTTGCCTGGTACCCTTTGGATTTCCTTGTGGGAATCCAGATTCAGAACTGGCATAAGAAGATGCTGATACTCTAGACACAGCTTTAGCTGTGAATAATGAAGTCCTTTGTCTCTGAACCAGGAGGCTTCTGTGAGCATCCAGGAAACTGTGGCAGGCTAACTTGTTAGCTGATAAGTAAGATAAAATCTTAGACTCTTCATAGTTCTTGATCATAGTTCTTGAAAATTTTGGTATGAGCATGAGATGCTGACAGAGACTTTATTTCTGGAAGAGGATGGATGAGGGTCATTTAACAGAATTTGAGGATAGTCTGCAGGAATTGGTAGGAAACATGTTGACTGGATTATATGGTCAACCAGGTAATTAATGGTCCTCTATTTTATGCTTTTTCTAATTAAAATTTATTGGGGTGACAATGGTTAGTAAAATTACATAGGTTTCAAGTGTACAATTCTGTAATACATCATCTATATATCACATTGTGTATTCACCAACCAGTGTAGTTCTCCTTCCATCAACGTATATTGGATCTTCTTTACCTTCATCTACCATCCCCTTCCCCCCTTATCCTCTGGTAACCACTGAACTATTGTCTGTGTCTATGAGTTTTTGTTTTTTTGTTTATCTTGTTCCTTTGTTGCTGTCAGTTTTATGTCCCACGTATCAGTGAAATCATGTGATTCTCGACTTTTTCTGTGTGACTTATTTCACGTAGCATAGTAATCTCAAGATCCATCCATGTTTTCGCAAATGTCATTATTTCATCTTTTCTTATGGCAGAATAGTATTCTATTGTGTACATATACCACAACCTCTTTATCCAATCATCTATCGAAGGACACTTTAGTTGTTTCCTTGTCTTGGACACCATAAATAAAGCTGCAGTGAACATCGGAGCACATATATCTTTACAGATAAATATTTTCAGATTTTTTTTGGGTAGATGCTCAGGAGAGGGATTGCTAGGTCATATGGTAATTACATTCATAGTATTTTGAGGAACCTCCACAGCCTTCCATAGTGGTTGCACCAATCTGCATTTCCATCAACAGTGTATGTATGAGGGTTCCTTTTTCTGCACAGCCTCTCCAACACTTGTTATTATTTGTCTTATTGATGATAGCTACTCTCACCTGTGCTTTTTAATAAGGACGGAAGTTTCGGAAGGGTGGTTTCAGATAGTCTTGAGAAATAGGTATAACGTGATCTTGCTAAACGGTGATGGGATTGTTGTAAACTCTTATCTTCACAGGAAGGGCAGGAGGATTTCCTTGCCAATCTGGTTGTCCATCTAAAGTCTTCCCTGTTAAAATCTAGAACTAAGGTGTTTCCTAGATGGACAGAATCTTGCACATACACTGAAGGTAAAGGTAGGAGGACTCATCACTGGTATAAGCGGAAAGCACGTGAATCATTACAAGTTTGACTGGTTTACTTGGGAGATGAGGACCTGAGCATGTAATGCTTATTAAGGAAGAATAGCAGCTCTTGGTTTTATGGCCCAATCCGTCTACCAACTAAGTCTACCAACCTTAGATATATTCAGAAATGATAGTAAAAGATCTCAGAGTAAATTTTTTTTAGTGGGTTATAGAGGCTGTAAGGGTCCTTTGACTCTCAGAGAGATTTCTGAGATAGACTACCATGGTAAACCATAGATGAAGCATTGACTAGTATTCAGGCTCATACTGCTGTGGATTGGATTTACAATGCTGTTGAAGGTGGCCCACTGGTGAATGAGGCACTGACTCAAAAAATTCTAGATAAATTCTTGCACTGAGTCCTGCTACCCAAGATACTTCTTCTAGCCTTTATGATGAAACCAGATGGAAATTTAGTAGATGTTATCATAATGGGCAGCAAGTGCTATGGAATATATGGACGCCTTAAAGCTCTTGTTGCTCTGAGAATCAAGCCCAAGTCTGCCAAAAGCAGCAGACCCATGGCCATTGCAGGAAAGTGATGTGACTGGGACTGCTAAAGGGTCATGTAGTCTGTTACAGATGCTTTCAGTAATGATGATCCTGCCACTCAGTAGTGGGTTTGGGAAGTTTGTTTAATTGGTCCCCAAGCCACTGCCACATCACTAACAATTGAAAGTGAGTGAGAAACTTTGTTTAATGGCATGTAGCCTAGACCCAATCTAAGTAGCTTAAGGAGAAAGGTAATTATGGATGAGACCAAAATCTCCTTCTTCTCAAAGGGGAACAAAGACCACGCTGATCCATCTGAGTATGCTGAGGAACTTCAAGGAGAAAAGAGACTCCAACTTTTATGGTTCTGTTGGTATACATAGTCAAGTCATTTTCCTTCTCATGGCCATATGGGGAAGGGACACTAAAATTCAACAGAGGGCATTCGGGCAAGGTTCTCAGAGGAGAAAGGGACCAAAAGTAATCTTTTAATTAGGCCCGTTTTGAAAAATACAATGTTTCTTTTCTTTTTCTTCTTCTTCTTCTTCTTTTTTTTTTTTTTTTTTTTTTGGCTGTGACTTCTGAATATATAGTACAAAATTGATCTGTGTATGTGGGTATGTACTTCCCTGTCCTATCAGTGCCATAAGGGAAATATCTCCCAGTAGGAATAGTACATGTAGAAAAGTGCTCATTCCTTTGAGACCCCACAAACTAATTATTCCTCTGAGTTAAAATCTCTATTACTGTTGATTTTGCCAATTAGAAGATCTGGGAAAAGGAAGCAGTCTCTACCTGCTAGGCGTTCCTTGGTGCTTTAGACTTGTTACATCCTGATAGTGTTACTAGGCCCTCCTTTTGAAAAGCATCTGCTGGATTGCTACTGAGCTCTTGTAATTCTTTGGCCTGATGTTCCCATTTTGGGGTGAATCAATGCAACTAATTAGGTGGGAAGAACCCAATAAGCCTTGCTTGTCAAATGGAAATGGTATATTCAAGAACGCCACTGGCCTGGCCCTAGCAGCATCTCAGCTTTAAATGAAAAAGTGGGAGTTAACCCATTGGGGGAAATTTTCTGCCCCTATGCTCCCTACTGGCTAAAGCAAATCTGCTGACTTCATAGGGCCTTTGATTCAGAGTTTCTCATAAAAGCCTGGGCCTGAAACACTGATGATTAGGTTCTATTGAAACCCAATAATATCTCTTGGACTGCTGAAGATGTAGAAACTGCAGGAGCTATGCAAAAACAAAGTGTATGTGGTCGTTCTCTTTAGTTGGCAGGACTTATCTGTTGTCATAACTCTGGCCAGTATTCCCTTTGGTGAACATTGTTAGATTTTTACCAGTGCTTGGCAGTTGCAAGTGGTCTGCTTGATCTGCCATTTGGAAAATTAAAGATACCCTTCTTGGGCCATGAAGAGTAGAAATAAATAGCAGCTTCTGATAGAACAATCTGCGTCAGTCATGTAGATATTCATGGTAAGGTCCTCTTCTCTGGCAAGACCAATTGGAGTCAAGCTTCTGATTCAGCCTGCACTGACCAGATTGCCACCATTTCTGGATCCATCTTGTAGTGGAAATGGAAACATACCCACCATCACAGACTAGATGCAAAATAAAGGACCCGGGGTTTCTTATGCAGAGGCCACTACTGCATGCAAGACTCGTGACTCTTGCCAGAGCTGCTATGCATTTATTCCATGGTGACAATAGTCGCATTACAGAGCATTGCTCCCACCCACTCCTGCACATTGACTACATTGGACCTTTGACACCTCCCCAACCCCTAAGTAGGACCTCACTGCCGTTGATACTTTTTTAGATTATAGGGTTGTTCCTGTTCAATCAACCCACTTTGGTCACAGTTTTATGTGCCTCAAAACTAATCTTTGCCATATGTTCTGTTTTCCAAGCTTTTGTAGTCTGACTTTAGTGCTCCTTTTATTACAAAAGCCACTAGATGGGCTGCCAGTTGAGATAATGAAACTTCCACACTCTCCATCATCTATAGTTAACCGTTGTTGTTGAGTGTTGGAATGGCCTGCTCCATAATTAACTCTAAAAATAGTTCTTACTATACCCCCTTTATCTCTTCCTGGTCAAAAAATCTTAATAGGAAAGTTTAGTTATGAGTGCAGCTGTCCCCAGAGAGGCGTCATTTCCTCCCAGTCACTGCCTGACAAAAGGAGGTTATAAAGATCTATTTGAAAATTTGGGATTTCACCTATTATTTGGCATGATGTGTCTTTCTTATTTCCCCCAACGGCAACCTCAATATGGCCTGGTTGGCCCACCCTCTGGGTAGCTTCTCAACCAAAATGGGGCCTAGAGGATTCATACTTAATTCTAGATCATTTATCTGGAATCTTTTGTTGAATCTACATGCTCCTAGATCGATTGAGTGCACTGCTCACGAAGTATCCCCTCAGTGGTTTTCATGAACCATGTGAGTGATATGGTGGGTTTCTGTAGGACTTAAGAAAATGCCTTTGTCTTCTTTCACTTTATTCCTTCCAGACGAGAGGGCTGGGAACAGGAAAAAGGTAAAATATAAAGACTATAATGGGACATGGGAATCTATGGTAGGAGGAGAGTGACAACTCCAGAAACTGGAAAGAACAACTTAGACCCAGAGAGGTATGGGGGAAGGAGGGACATTAATCATCCTTCTTTTTCAGTATCACACTGGTTTCCTTCCACATGAAGGAAAACGCCCTGGTGTGGCTCTTTCAAAGTACTACAATGTAGTTAATTTTAATTGAGTGCTGGGTCTACCATGCCCTACCCGATGGCTCTAACCATGATTTAATTACTATCCCCCTTTGAACTTACTGCGGAGTCTCCTGGCTACAGCAGAGATGGTTCCAGTTTTGCACCTCCAATGGAAAACACCTGCTGAACCTCCTAATATCTTCTACACCCAGATTTCCATAGTTATCACTCAGGCATTTTATAGGGCAGACAAATGCCGCCTGACTGGTGCTATGGACATCAAGACAGGTTGAACTGATTACCCTCAGGTAGTCCCTCCAAAAGCAAGGACTAGATCCAATTATTTGAACTTAAATCGGTACCTAAGGCTTTCCAGCCAGCTGGGAGGGCCACACTGAAGGCACTGCTAATCTGTGTCCCCCGTTTTTAGAGGAGTAACAATTGTTAAAAACACTTTTGTTTCAGAGGCACCATAAGTAGCCCTGGTATTGTATATATATATATTTTTTTTTTTTTTGTGTGTGTGTGTGTGTGTGTGTGTGTGTGTGTGTGTGTGTGTATAGAAGCCAGGAATTAACTTGCTTCCTTTCTGAAAACATGTGCATTTTCGAAGTGGTCATAAATGACTTTCAAGTATTTAAGGAAATAACACCAGTAGATTATGTAGTCCTTAGAAAACTGCAGAGATCTCTCTAAAAGGAGATTGCCTGTTGTTCCTGGGGGTTTTTCAAAGGGGAATAAGTGACTTGTTATGAATGTGCACTACATATGCAGTACCCCTACAATGGGAATCACCAGTTTGAAAAAGTGGAATAAAATTTCTCCCTCCTTTTAGCCTCAGTAATCAATTACATAACTAGCTCTGGGAGGCACTCAGGTTAGCCACAACTCACTGACCCGTAGAGTTACTGATGATAGATTCGCCCAGAATTTTTCCTTGCCTGCCAAGGCTGAGCCTGCAATCCTTCATACTTCCTGCTGTACCTGGGTGAATGTTTTGGGTCAAGTGGAAAGGTCAGTACAGAAAGCCACGTAGCTTTTATGGTAGGCCCTGATTGGTTGTAGGATTTGTTCAGCTGTCTGAGTCTGGGACCCTGGGTGACATGGTTGAGTTTGATTCTGAAAACAGTTTCCTATTGTTGCTTGCAGTCTTGTTAGAAGCCTTAATTAAATGCTCTATGGGACAAATGGGATGGATTTGGTCCCAACCTTGGTCAGTCAGACTGACCAATTAATCAGAGTGGACAACAGGGTGTTGTAGTTAGTTCTAAGTTAAGATATAGCAAAGAGTTGGACATTGTTAAGACCCAGTATTTTCCATGGACCTGTCATACTTCTATACCTCTTGCAAGCAGAGGCAATCACTGCCTTTGTGCCAGAATAGTTTTTCAAAGATGTGTAATAGTGGACAGATTGGAAAATAGAGAGTGTCTTATTCTGAAACAAATGGAAGGTGCACTTACTTACGATTATCAAAGATTTGCACCCACCAGACAGATTTTGTCTCCTGTTGTAGAACCCAGTGTATGTACACCTATCACCTGGCTCCCTGTGTTGACTTGTGGGAATTGGCGCTTAGGAAATCACCAAACAATGCTGACTATTGCTATTGGTGTGAGTAATAAAGTTCTTTGCATCTGATTCAAGAATCTTATGTCTTCTAGCAAACATAAAACTGTGGTTAGCTTGCAGATAGGATAAAATCTTAGACAGTTTACACACATTTTAGACACATTATGTTTGAAATTATAAAATAATATTAATGTGTTGTGAAAGCTAATTTTCAGAAGGGGGATTATGTCCGGCTAACATTTATAGCTAGGTAATAAAATTTAATTTTTACTGAAATTTTTTAGCTCCATAAATCTGAATATGTACTTACCTATCAATCAATGCACTGGTATAATTAGGTAAAAGTGCTACACAAATTGTGTGTAATCTGGGTAGCATAATCCTAACTCAGTCTAATGAAAAATGGCTTATATAAGTAACATCTAACTCTAAAAGAGCTGTGGTCTCCAAGGAAAACGTCAGTAGCACATCAAAAGCTGTTAATTTGTTGAACAAAGATGACTTCTGAGAGATGGAATTAAAGGAAATAACAAAATACGTAAGGAGTAAACACTGCCCGAATTTTAAGAAGAGAACTTCCATTAATCAACTTGTGAATATTATGTTCCCTAAGGTGTAGGAAATGTAATATAACTCAAATCTAACATTTTCTAATAGGCTGACAGTGACTGAAATGAGTGGTTTTACAGAGATTAACAAAATATATTTGGAAATAGACAATAATTAGGGAAACAAACTCTGCACGGAAATAAACTCTCTATAGGACATATTTGTAATTAAAATTTTAAAAACTCTAAAGTGTTTTATGAAAATAGAGTAAATAATGGAAATAGCATATTTTTTTTGTATTACTATTTTTTGTTTCATCTCTAATTTTCCTTATTTCCATTTAGCTCTTATTTCTTCTCTATCAATAAATTATATTATGTACTCATTTTGTATTCATTCACTTGGCAAGTATTTATTAATCATCTATTCATTTTATTGAGCACTGTTGAGGTATTTATGGCTTTTTTAAGAATTTATTAATTTCAGGTTTCTAGAAAATTTTAGTTCTGCTGGCACTGAGGTGACTTTAGCTGGCACTTTAGTTCTCTGCCTACAATAAAAACTGCTTGTGTACGGGCTGGATATTTTTAGCTTTGAAAGACCTAAAATGCATACCTGACTTGGTATCTAGAATTAATGATAAATAATATTGGCAAAACATTGTGCAATTATTATTTCAAATTTTATCCTAGCAACAAATGTGAGCTAAATAAGCAAAGCTGATTATTTCCATTTACAGAAAAAGAACAAAATTCTTTAAAGATGAAGGGATCCAAAGCTAGGTTGCATAGTCAAAATTAGAATTTCATAAAAAATTGTGTGCATTCTTACTGTACATATATTTGGCAGGTGATAGATTGGGTTTAAAGGTTTCTAATTGCAATATGCAGTTAAGCTTTATATCCTTAGTGTCTATTGAAAATTACAATTTAAGACTGGGTCTGACTGAAACAGGATTGACAATATAAACTCATTTAATTCTCAACTCTGCAGTATCCCAAATATGGCTAAGATAATGTATCTTGGTTTTGCAGCCTAGAATCTCAAAGTAAACCAAGAAATATTTTAGTGTGGTAATTTGGACCTACTTTCAGACATAGGTGTCTAAATTATTTTTATTACCAAAATAGGATATCATAAATTTGATTTTAATGTGATATAGACATTCATTGTGCCAATGAATATGTGTTATTAAAGTCTCTCTACAAGAAGAGTAATATATCCTATAATTTAAATATATAGTCACTGAGTTTTGCCACATGGCTCAGTGTTTATGAATAGCATTTAAATTATGCAAAGTACAAAAAAAGTTGAATCCATAATATTTGAAACACATTATAAAATCCCCTTAAGGAAGTTGTACACAAAGTATAATGCCAGTGTGAAAGTCAATGATGCCAATAAGATAAAAAGAAAGTAATAGATATATGCTAAAAGACAGAAGCACAATGCTATTTAAAATCTATTGCAGAAGAATGATTATTAGGATATTACAGAACTTAAAGATGAAACTGAAACAATAGGGAACATAGGAAATAAGCGTAAAAACAGAATGAGAACTTATTAGCTAGGATAGACTGGGCTATGCAGTGTTAAGAAATAAACCATGAGAAATTTTAATGGATTCAACACAGCACAAATTATTTCTTGCTCACAAAAAATCCAATGTGAATCTGGCAACTCTTCAGAGCAGCTCTCCTTCCTGTTAAGACTCAGCCTCTCCATTTATGCTCCTGTCATCTTAATATATAGATTTCTGGTTACCTGGAGACAGAGAGAAACTGTTAGATGATATACAGGATGGCTTTAAGGTCAAAACCTGGTCACATGACCCTAACACAACTCCAAAGGAGTCTGTCTGTAATGTGTAGGTTAATGTCCACCTACAAGAAAAAGTTGAAGATCTGGGGTTATAAAACAATTTTTTTTTCCCTCCTTGTCAGATAATCATGTGAAGCACACTCTTACGAACTTGTCAAGCCTCTTGGGCATCAATGACTGAAATGCTATGCCACATGATTAATGGTAATAAGGAAGATAAAATATTTTGAATATAGGGGCAGGGGAAAACGTGGTATACCACAGAGAAACAATTTGCGTGATACAATGAGGAGGACTGGTGATAACAGAATTCAGATGGTATAAAGGAAACCTTTGAAATAAATGCTGATTTAAGTTTCTACAGGAATTGGGATATACTCGTATATGGAATGTTATAAGAATGAGATATATCCTCAGGATTATAATAAAAGCGCTGATAATTGTGATATGCATTCTGAATGTCTCAGAAAATGGTTAACTAAAGAGAAAAGATATTTCACAGGGAAATATGTATAATAAAGCTGAAGTGAGAAAATGATAAAAATGGATTCCTCCCTTCTTAAAAAAATACATACAACTTAAATAAATCTTCTGGTACTAATTTTGATAAGTTTTAAGATAGTATTGTATTACTTAATCTTTTTTTCCTTTTTATCATTGGGGAATATTGGGGAACAGTGTGTTTCTCCAGGCCCCACCAGCTCCAAGTCAAATTGTTGTCCTTCAATTTAGTTGTCACCGTTTTCATTCTTAGTTGCAGGGGGCGCAGCCCACCATCCCATGTGGGAATTGAACTGGCAACCTTGTTGTTAACAGCTTGCTCTCTAACCAACTGAGCCATCTGGCTGCCCCTGTAGTACTTAATCTTTAAATCATTAATTATATTTGTGCTCAAGGCACTTGACATATTATTACCATTTGTGATTTTCTGTAGACTTATATTAATTTTTGAATGTTTGTCTATTTATTTTATGTGGAAAGATACAAAATTTAACCTGGAAATTGCTTTTGCCACCCAGAGTACATTTAAATTCTTTGATTTTCATAACTATTCAAACTAATTATTCCACTATTTTATTTTTGAATCATTTTTGAAATTTGTTTTTCTTATATTTTCTGAAAATACATCAACAGATTTGGAGTTTCTGTTACTTGGAAATAGCCATGTGAGAAATAGTTGCCATTGTCCATGTCTTTAGAAATTTTAATGGACAACCATTCCCAATCTCTTTCATTTTCCAGGTGAGAATTAAGAGTTTCATTTGTGATAATCTCCTCAGGGACAGACATGTAATAAATAGCCAATTCATTCAATTGTGAGATATTGTGACCTCTCTCCTGCTCCCAACGATTTTAAAGTCCAACAGGGAAAACAAATAATCTAAGAACTGAGTGCTAAAACAGAAGTAAACATAAAAGATAGGAAAGCACAATGGAAGACACCTAGCTTTGATCAGAGAGTTGGACACTGATGGTCCCCAGGACTGTTGGGCATGCCAGGGTCAAAGTCTTCAAAGGATGCAGCAACAGCCGAGGACCTAACAATGATAAAATATGTGTATCCTATGGGCAAGGATTATTACATGAGGGCAGAGCCGTGTGGCCTGAAAGCAAGTACAGGAAACCAGTCTTATTCGACCATCACTACACACCCCTCTGGTAATTAAGATACAGGATAATCAGAGCAGAAAGGAACCATCAGGTAGGACTTCATTTTAATATCCTGAATTACTTTGAGTTAGTTATTTTGAGATATTAAAAACTTTTTATTTCATTATTTTCCTACACTTTCCTCAAATTTATGAAGCATTTGAAAAGTGTGAGCTTTTTAGAAACAACAGTACATTTTGTAATGAAAACAACATATTTGTGAAAATACAAAGGCTGATTTCATATTTACTTTGCATTATGTTAGTTTTATATATTTATAAAATGGAAACAAATTCAGATGTAATCATATCAAGAGTTGTTGTTTTTTTTTTTAATGCATTCACTTCAAAGAATATCATGGTGTACATGGAATTAATAATGGTCACTGTATTTCACCAAATGATCTTATTGCTATGAAGAGAAGAAAAAAGAAAGAAGGGTAAAAATGCACTTAATGAATGTATTTTAGGATAATGGTCATAGAAGTAAATTTCAATCTTTATTCATAAGAATGAAAGAAAAATGAGTTGCCAATGGAAAGAAAATAATAATTTTGTATTGTAAACCAACTTCAATTTGATTTAAAATCCCTTGTTTAATTGATTTTTCTCTAAACTTATTATTTTTCTTTATCCTCATCATTATTCATATACCTTCTATCATTATATCATAAATTCCATTAATTTATACATTAATGAAGTTGAATTGATTGGTTTGTGTTGCTGGATTTTAAGTACTGAAGTAGATTTCTGTTAAATATAAAGCACTTCATTTGTTTAGAATTCTATATGTCCTCCTGCACCGTTCCCACCCCTTAGGGTACACTCTTTATATGGACTAGATGCAGAGAAAACTGATGTGAATTGGGTGAACAGGATAGAATATTCCAATTTTGTCTTTAACTTTGCAAGTGATTGAGAACAAATAAAAATATTTTTAAAATTTTATATTGATCTAACCAGAAGGATAAATGCATTTGAAAATCTTTATATCAGATAAATAAGTTAGCAAACATGCCAAACTGAAGAAATGAACCAGCTCTATTATGACTGGACCATCATCTATATAATTATTTTTCTGATTTGCACTCTAATGATACTTTCTTGTTCTCTACATTTTAGATGAAATTCATATTGACAGGCACTTGATATTTATGAATATATTTATTTTGTGATTACATATGTTTTTATTATTGAATGTCTGTCAATATTGTGTTTTAAACTAGTCCTTCAAAGAATAGGAAATAGGATTATATACCTTCATAGAGCACTATAAATATTTAAAACTGAAGATAATTCCTTTTGATGTTAAAGCACTTCTAAACTGGTTATATCTCTACATATTAATATTGCTGAAATGCTTGTCTTTCTCTTATATGATCTAACACTGTTTTATTTTACTCATTAAAATACTATTATGTCCAGTACTTAAAGGAATACAAATTTAATCTTTCAAATAGATAGATAGGGAGTTCTAATTTTATAAGAAAAAAAGAAAGCCATGAGGTGTGATAAAAACAATATGGTGAATTTTTAAATAAATATTTTTACAGTAAAATTTTTACATTGCCATTAATCCTCCTCAAAATACTCTCCCTTGGTTCGAACACACTTATCCCATTATTCTTGCCACTTTCTGAAGCAGTTCTGGAAGTCGTCTTTCGTGAGTGTCTTTAGTTGCACTCTCATGGCTACCTCAATGTCCTGAATCACTTTGACTTTGGGAAAGAGCCAGAAGTTACACGGTGCCAGATCCATTGAATAAGGTGGATGAGGACATACCACTAATGTTTTTATTTGACAGAAATTGCCATATACCCGAAGCGATGTGTGACACAGAGTGTTGTCATGATGGAGGATGATTTACGGCACACTTTAAACACACCTTCTCTCAACCGTAGCTCACACCTGACTGACTGTACTGAACAAGTTGAAACTTGTCACACACTGTTACTAAGGTTCCATGCACTGCTTTCCATATTGAAGATCCCTGCCTTTCTATTGGATGGCACTCAGCAGTGGCATTCACCGTATTTTATGATCACAATGGAAAAGCTCTGTGTCACACATTGTTTCTGGTAGGGAAATTTCTGTCAAATAAAAACATTATCCTGTGTCCTCATCCACCCTATTCACTGGATCTGGCACCATGTGACTTCTGGCTCTTCTCCAAAGTCAAAATGACCATGAAAGTTAAATGTTTTGAATAGTTTCAGAGTATTGAAACAGCCACAACAGCGCAACTAAAGGACACTCATGAAAGAGGGCTTCCAGAACTGCTTCAGAAAGTGGCAAGAACAATGGGATAAGTGTGTTCAAAGTGAGGGGAAACATTTTGAGGGGGATTAATGGCAATGTGTCTTTTACAGTAATACATTATTTTTAATTTAAACATTCACCATAGCTTTTGATCACATCTCATATTCTGCAAATGGTGTGCTACTCCTGCCTGTGAGGATATATTTGTTTGTACCTTAATACAAAGTAGATTAATATGAAAATGACCCAGTAAGTGGAATTATATTACTTTTCAATATAGCTTCAATATGATACTTTAACAAGTAAAAGATACAAATTATTTAAATAGTTATGGATTTCTTCTTAAGTCAGAAAATGCTCTAATTTATGTATTATAATATTCTATTTAACAAGTTCAAACTTTAAGGCAATGTACAATACTTGATATATAGAAGTTTCTTAATAAATAATTATTGATTGAATTAAAGTATTAGTCTATGTAGGCCTGTGGGAAATATTGTAGGAGCTACAAAGGGAGAATAATACATATATTTATTTTCATGATGATGTAAATAAGAATATTATCATAAGCCTCATGGATATAAATTAATGTTAGTAATTCATGTGGTTAACAAATTAATGTAACCACATGAAGATGAGGGAGTCTCCATAAAGGAATGTATTATTAATTGGACCTTGATAGAAGTGTAACTATAAGATAGAAATTCAGTTTAATTTGCAACTGTGAAAAAGAAAGAACATGTCAAGCAAAATTTGACAGGTTAGACTTTTTTAACATTATCTCAGAATAGTGAAGGATCATTTGTATGTGAAAGGAATTACAGATAGGGAAAGTAGATTATCAGGAATGATTTGACCTTATTTTACAAGAAAGTGAATTATGGCCCAAAGGGTTTAACTTGTTTGAGATTTCATCAGAAATAGCAAAATTGTGAGCATACCCATTTGGGAAGTTTTAAGGAAACAAGTCTAGACCCCCTTTTAAAAACTCTACATGCTCATTTATGTGTATCCAAACGTCTAGTAAGATGCCTACTAGCCTTTTCAATAAAAATGTAATAGTTTTTAGTATTTGAGTGGATTATCTTCAATATTTCTAAAAATACACTCCTCACCTCTCCACATTCATGTCATGTGAAGGGAAAAATTAGTGGAGAGACTTTTATTCTTCAGGCAACTTATGTTTGAATTTTGGTTCTGCCACTTTTTGTGGCATGGTCTTAGGCAAGTTATTTAATTTTTCTAATCCTCAAGTTTTTCATCTGTAAAACAATACATGCCTTCCTGGCTGTTAGGATCCATTAGAAAATGCTTTCTTGCAATGCATTCTTGTCAGAGTGGGCAGGATGATTTTCCTAAAATGTATATTTAATCATGTCACTCTCCAATGATATCTAAATTTCTTACCTGCCCGAAAGGTATTATCAAATGACCTACATGCTGTTTACTTCTCTAATCTCCTCTTACATCATTCTCATCTCACCTCTATGCTCCAACCATTAGAGCCTTCTCTCTCTGCCCTACTAGCATACCTACCTTACACTCATATTAGGTGATTTGCATGTATTGTTTCCTCTGCTGAGAATGTTTTTCCTTCTGATTTTCATGTTTGCTTGTCATTCATGACTCAGCCTAAATGTCATTTTTACAAAGGTCTTCCCTGACAACCTCATGAAAAGTAGCTGCCTCCTACAACTGGTAAATATTACATTAATCTTTTTTAAAAATGGCTTTTATTGGTAGCTGAAATTATCTTGTTTATTTGTTTTTATTTATTGTCTAGATTAGGAAACTTTTCTCATTTATTTTTTGAAATTTATACTGTTCCTGGCAGTTTGTGAGCCCTCAATAAATATTGTTGAATAAGGAAATAAGTTAATTTTTGTTACCATAATTATGAATCCAATATAGAAAAGATGTAGAAAATAACCAGTAAGACTTTAACCCAGACTATGTATACAATACTTTGGTACACATTATCTTAGTGAATTATTTAATTATTGTTAAAAGATGAACATTGACTGTAAAAGAAAACAAAGCTCACAGTGATAATTCCAACCTGCAGACATGACTCTGGAATTTGACAAAGTAGAGAAAGAATCATATGACATAATTCTTTTTTGTATTTAGGATTAAATAATTTAAGACTAAATTAGATCACGAGGTATTCACCATCTATGAAAACATTGTATATGTATAGGGAAGAATTGGGCCCTGCCCAAAGCAGTTCTCTCAGTTTCTGAGAGGTAATCTGTGTTATATCTACTAGTGTCTTTGTTTAGAGTGGGGTCTGGCCACACTGGATCTTTGTTCGGGGCTGGAAACACCGGACAGTCTTAGGGTGGGACTGGCCATGCTAGTAAGACTAACCATGTGATTTAGAGTAAAAACTTCAGGTCATTTGACATCAGACAATCTGGAGGCTGAGATCAACCATGTTAGTCAATCAGTCAATTGATCATACCTATGTAATGAAGTCTCAATAAAATCTGGTTGCGAAGCTTCGTGAGCTTCCTTGTTGGCAATACTCTGCGTCTATTGTCACATATCAGTGCTGGGAGAATAATACATCATGTGCACAAAGGAAACTTTTATTTGGCACCTTCCCAGACTCTAATCTATGCATCTCTTCCTTTGGTTGATTTTTTTGACCTGTACCCTTTCCCTGCACTAAATCATAATTTTAAGCATAGCTTTCAGTGAGTTCTGTAAGTCCTTTCTATGAAATATTGCACTTGAGGGTTTTTGTGAACACTCCAAACTTGCTGTCCGTGTCAGAAGTCAGAGCAGTTTTGGGAACTCTGCCCTTAGACTGTAGTTTGGATAAGTCTGAGTAGCATACTATCATAGGAAAGAAGCTCATAGCTGTCTTATAAATGGTAACATTTTAGATTTGGATGGAATTACTATTAGAGAATAACCATTCTAATATTTATTTCAGGGAACGGCATCAGGCAGGTTATGATTTGCTTCAGTTGTCAGAGATGTTTTGGTGGTTGGCTGGGGTTAGAAATCAGGTTTATCAATCCCAGTCTTTTGGTTTTCCCACTATACGGTATTATTTAACACAAAGTTGACACAGTAAATATTACTGCATAATTTGATTCCTATTTTAGAAGTAAAATTATGACAATTTTAAATTTCTAAATCAATAAAGTATTAATTCCATAGTGTCCTATATATAAAGATAAAGCTAGAATAAAACTTGAGGCCTAAATATACGAAAACTCTACCTGCCTAAAGATACCCAGTATTCTCTAGAGCGGCTATCTTCATCTGGAAAGGGTCAGTTTGCTTTATGATTAACACTGTTGTCACTTGTTTAACAAGCTTTCATATAATGTTTTCTTTGGCAAATTCCAATCCAGCATATATTGGAATACTAAAGTGTTGGGAGACTCATACAATTTTCAGATTCATATACACTGATAATGATGAAAAATAAGCATTTCCAATGAGGACAAAATGACAACTTTAAAAAAAAAGCAGCACACCTTAGAAATTCTAATACAACTAAATTAGTGTAGGGCTAGCAATGAAAAGCCTTTAAAATACTCCTTTGTGTTACACATGAGTGCTTTTTCTGGATCATATGGTTTTCTCAAAATATTCAATAGTTTTGAAAAATTGATATTTTAAAACGGACACTAATGTTCTTTATCAAAATAGCTCGGTGATGATACCTCATTGCCATACAATTAAATGAGATATTATTATTATTATTAGTAGTAGTAGTAGTAGTAGTAGTAGTAGTAGTAGTAGTATCATATCATACATGACATTCTGAGGTAAATGAGATATTATTTTACATGCACTATCATGATACAACGCTAGAAATTCTGAAAGCATAAGAATTCTCTGCTTAGATGCAACACAAAGAATTAGACAGCATTATATGTTTTTCTCGATTCTCTAGCAGGAAGTACAATGAGTAGTCTGAATTATTCTCACACTCTGCGTAGTGTGGGTACAGCTGGAGGTCTTACGTTCCAGGAGAACTACCACATATTGCCCAGAAAGGGAATGTTTTAGAGAAAGACTTTTAAACTTTCCTAACATTATCAAGAAACACTTGTTAGCACTTGTCATAAGTAGTATTGTAAAACATGCCTGTGATATAAGAGTGAATATGTTGTTAGTTTATGTTACTTTTTAGGAGTTTGGAACAAGGGGATAGACTCAGTGAAATACAAGAAACTCAAATGGAATTTTCAGAGAACAATCAATACATGAGTTTGGTTGTAATAATAAGCTTGTGGGAAGATATTTTGCAGAGGGAAGTAGAAATTGTATTGCGGGGTTTTGACTTTCAAGAGAGTTAGCATTTATTCTGTAGACACATACCATTGACTTTTGTGTGTGTGTCTGTGTGTTACGACAATAAGGGAACGCATTCAAATGAATACTTTAATAAGAGTAATCTCAGAGTAGTGTGCAGAAAAACTTATAAGTGGAAGTTGAAGGATTAGAATGGTTCTTGGAAAAAGGTTGTTAGGGACACAATAAGGAAATAATGAAGTGTGCACTTCATAATGTAGCATGCTCAGCTCCCCTAGCACACAAAGAAAAATGAAGGCTAGAAATAATGATCTTTCTGAAATCTCTAATCTTTATCAAATTATCTGTGTTTGTTTTGACAATGACACAAACTGATTTAGTCAGGTTTAGAATCAAGGATATGATATCTTTTCTGTGACATTGGTTCTACTTTGTCATGAAAATGGAACCCAAAAGATGTCTTTTTTTTCTTTTCCATATTTTAAATGATGACCAAAAAAATGCATGTTTTAAACTAACAGCAATCCTTAAATTTTTAACTTTGAATTATGAAGTTTACTAATTATGTGATATATTTACACTCCCTAGTTTTCTATTTTTATTACTTAATAACAAAATTTCAATTTCTTCCCTCACATAGATTGAAAGAAAATGTTAAGAGTTTAATTTTATATTTTGTATGAATCCGGCTATTAACTTAAAATCCATGTAAAATTATGGTTTTATGAATCTACACAAAAGTTAACTTTTCCAAAAAAGTGAAATATAGCATGATATTTGAGTTTCAGTATTTTAGTACTGAAACTCAAATAGTACTGTGCTACTTGGAATAACTTATAGAATTGCTTACTTTTAGTATAAAGGGAAGAATTAGAAACTTGGCATCATAGCTTTAAGAATCTCATTTTGCTAGATATTTCACCAGTACAAAAAATACACAATAATAATCAAGACAAAATATTGTCTTATGCTCATATGTATTATGGCAATATGTTATTTTAATGAATAACATAAGATCACCATTCATATTTGCAGAATGTATGTTTTTGGATTTATAGTGGGAACCCTTCTGAGTAAGTGTGGATTAAGAATTAAGATGAAATTTTGAAAATTTTTATTGAAAATATATTTTGAGCTACTGAAATCCATAAGTTAAAATCAGTAACTAGCATAGAGAAAATTGTGTTTGGAAATACTTTATGGCTGCCATGTTGAAAGGTGGAGGTAACTATCATAACGATTATCTTTTCTTTAGAAAACCAACAAATCAAAACCAAGTAACTATCCTAAGAGTAGGAATTATAAAATATCATCATGTTAATTTCTCTTCCCCAAAAAATAACAGTGAAATCATGTCATTACAAATATATGCATGCAGTTGTGTATTATCTTCTCTTCTCCACTACATATATAGGTGTGCACAACTCAACTCTTGTCAAATTGTATGTTCCCAGCCTGTTCCGATGCCTGTTTTGGATAATGTGTGTACCTTTTCACATTTACATCTCTCTTTTTTCAGAATTCACATAATTTGTCTTTCTGGGGGTAATGTGAATTATTTAAAGATACTCATCAGGTTAGTCGACTTCATATTTTTTTCCATGTAAAAAAGAATATAGTTATTATAAGGCAAGTCTCAGAATGTATACTTAGACACACAGGGAAGTTAGACTAATGGTCTTGTACAATGCTACCTCATACATTTTCGATAATAAAATAATATTTTCCTTTTACTCAATGTGGAGACAGACTCCTATGATTAGCAGAGAATGAAATGTATATCATAGCATGTGATGATAATGTAGAATGACTAGAAGAAGAATGCAAACTAGATTAACTATCCCTTATTAATTTGAATAATTCTCTCTTCACTTTTAGACCAAATAATCAGAGCAGTTGTACTGTGTCATTAAATATTTGTAAACAACTATTGAAGTCTAGACCAGGATGCCACATCTTGCTTGTAAATATTTTAAGCCTGTTTGGAAAGTCCTTTGACTAATATATAATAGTACAGCAATGAAATTAATGACATCTTTATAATACCACAATTAAGGATATTTTAATAATTTAATAATCTCCTTTGATAGAATTCTTTCTTTTTTGAGCAATACTTTCTTATGTAGTGACATGTCTCAGCTTTCTTTAGTTTTAGCAAGATGGTAATTGTCATCTTTATCGTAATAAAGGGACAGATAAGGCTAAAGAGTTGCTTTAGAATGGACCTTATGGAGTGGTTATCTATTAATGTAGTGATCAGAGCTTGTTGTCTCAACTTTGTAGCTTCAAAATTTGATTTTATTATTTCTGCCAATAGCAACCAGGTTCTGGAAAATTGATTCACAGTACCAAAAGAGACTGATTTATAAATGATAATACCTATTTTATTTATATGTCAAAGAGATTGGCATTTCTTTATTAGAATACAGTTATTTGTAAGGTTTATGAGAAAAGAAAACACGCCTATTAGGTTCATCGTTATGTCCTTAGGGTTTAGAAAATTAATTTTTTAATTACTTCATTAATAATGATTTAGTTTACGCTAATGGCTTGCAGTCATTTAGGAGATTACATGAGTAATCAGTATTGTTAACAGAATTTTAAATATGTGCTTACAGAATACTTAGTAATAATTATGGTTGATGTAAAACCCAATTTGTTAATCTTACAAATTTAGTAAATAATTAGTATTTCCTTACAATTAAACAATCAGTGGTTCTCAAAGTAGTCACATAAATCCTACATACTGATAAACTGGAATATGTATTAAATTTTCCATGGCACTTAAACATTGGTTGAACTTTTATATAATCAAATTCTTCCCAATGTTTTAATAAAATACCAAATCTAAAATACAAACTTATCTTAAACGTTTTAGCCACTTTTAGAGAAGAAAATTATTATACATATCACAAGCATCTCAAAGCAAATCATTACGCTTTCCCTAAAACTGGTTACAAATATGCTCATACCAAAGATTTTCATTTCTTTTTATCTTTTTGCTTCTTACACTTTGCTGATATCAAAATGTTCACATTTCCCTGGAATTTCAAAAATATCTGAGTCTATTGTTGTACTTCCATAGTATTTAGTAATCATACAGACTTAAAAAAAAAAAAAGAAAGTTGTTTCTTAAATTTGCGTATTCCAGGTTGTTTACTAGATAATTTTTTATCTAGTCGTTGTAATTTGCTGTATATTCAGAGGATTTAAACTCAAGATACTGACCATCAGGATGGACTTTCTTTTTTCAATCAATCTTTACTTATTATATGCCCTTGTGCATTTACAAGTTTATGCCTAACTTTTAATTCTGTGCAATATTAATGTCTCCTCACAAAATAATTTGCTTTTTAAGTTTCCAATGGCTTGTGTTACATACATAACAGTTTTCCTGTTAGTATAATATATATGCCTGGTATATTAACGTTAGTAAAAAAATGAGTTTCATTATTATATCTTTATTATGGAGAGCTATTAGGTTTTTATCTACCAGGAGATGAGAGACTATTTCTGCTTAGTTACCACTTCTAGATAGTCCACTAATTTATCAAATGTCTGAAACACACAGTTGTACCACCTTATAAACTGGGCATGATCATTAGTGTTAATTAAATCCTGGACTCCTTTTCTACTTGGTTATTATGTGTGACTGTTAGTGCTGGTAAGTCCTTTCTATTCCTGACACAGAACAACTGTATTTTATCCATATATTATTATAACTAACAAAAACAATAAAAGTTAAAAAAAGATTCTATCTTGTTTGTAGTTTTTGTGTGTATATCATTAGTGCTTCTTTATATCCTTCATACTAACTTCTCTGTTTGAATATTATACACTGTTAGCCTTTAACAGACTCAAATTGTTTCATTTAGTCATAATGATTTAGTTTTTATTTTTCATTTTTTTGATGATTGTTATGTCAGAAATTAGCCAAGGAGAAGCCATTTAGGGTTACTTTTCTTAGCCTTTCAAAACTGCCTCTGACTTTTTATTTTAGACAAACTTTGTTTTTTTTGGCAACAACAGGATATTCTAGAAATATTCTGTGCTTTTTCTTTCTTTCTTTTTTTCCCCCCATTAACTGAGGACTCCTGGTTCTTTTGTGTTGGTGGATATTGGACAACAAGTGTTTGAATTGTCCGTAAGTGCTGGCTGAGGGCAAAAATATTGTTGCTGCTATTGGTCTTTTTTAAGGAGAGATCTGGAAAAGATATTTCTTTTTAGGTTTATGAGGTCACAGTGATTTTGTTTTTCCTGTAACATTGTGTTGCTTCATCTATTTTCCTTTTATTATGAGGTTTCACCGGTTTCAAATACTCTCCACTACACTAGCAAGAAAGTTCTTAATAAGCAAGATATCAACACGTGATTTAGAATGAGTAGATTTAAAAAAAGTTCATTTAGACTAGTAGTAAAGGGACCCCTGCTAATAATCCAAATGTCAAGAGTCACCTGCTAAATGAGAATTAAATTATAACAATGTAGTGAGTTTCCCAAATTTAAGTTGTTCATTTTGTTGGTGTATCTTAAATTAAATGTTCGAAGAACAGTGGCAGGTTCAATAACTATTTTATTTCCTTATTAAAAAAAATTAACTTTGTTTTTCAAACTGTGGGTGGATGTATTAACTACAAAATCAAAAAGAGGGTTGAATAGTCCAGTCTTGAAAAGGTCATGTATCCTCTGGACCTCAGGACCTCCTGGAACCAGGAAACAGATGACCTACTACTATGACATTTTTCATTTTTCAAGTAGACTTAGAATGGTCTTAACCATACAATGAATTCCAAGCTCCCTGATGCAACAGCATTTTGCTGTGATATCTATCACACACCCACAAACACAAACTTTTATCATTTCTATAAAACTACTCTCTGACCAGCAAGTTTGGTTAAGATGCCCATCTTGAACCATCCACAAATAAACCCCATCCAAACAGGGGGTTTGGCTCATGTAATAACCTGGTACCTTTTTCTGTATCTGGATTCAGTAGGGTGGTTCCAAATAAAAGGGGAAAATACTGTACAAACCATAGAAGCTTACCATGAGGAAGATGTTCTTACTTGACATAACAGCAAAAAGTATGACCATCTTACTTTTGACAGTCATATGCCAAGCACTCATTTCTTTCCTTTCTTTCTTTGTTCAACATTAATTTCTTTCTAAATGTTGGTTGTATTAATTTTCTGGAGCTTCCTTAAGAAAACAGTACAGACTGGGTGATTTAACAAACAGAAATGTATTTTCCTACAGTTATGGAGGCTAAAAGTACCAGATCAAAGTGTAGGCAGTTTGTCTTCTCCCGATACCTCTCTCCTTGGTTTGCAGATGACTGTCATTTTGCCGTGTCTTCACATTATCAATAATCAGTTAATCTAATAGGTATTTATTTCCTCCTTTCATTCCTTCTAGTCTAACATAAATGATTGGGAAATGATAACTGGATACCCAATTCCAAATATGGTCTAAGTTAATGTCTCACAGTTGCTACTATGTACAAAATTTGTTTGAGAAACAATTTATTAAATGTGTCAGAAGAATGTTACACAAATATGAAAGATAAATATTAGAAAAATCATCTAAAATTTCAGTTCACAGACTTCTATGCATTTGGGAAGCTTTTACATCCTCTTTGTGCATTTTTAAAGAGCAAAATCTTATTTCATGATCATGAAAAAAGTTTTGATTAAAATGCTTTATTGTATTTTAATCTTTCTTACTTGTTCATATGTATCTCTGTTTAATTATACATGTCCTTAAAAAAAGCTAGCATACCAATAAATGGAAAAGCTAATATTTTGATAATAATTCTTGAAAATTTGTATTGGGCTGATAATTTAAAGATAGTCAAATATTTTCCTGTATCAGTTAAATTTTTTCACTTCTAATATGAGTTCTTTTTTGCTTCGTGGCATCTACATGTGAATATTTCCTCAGTTTTTCAGTATTTGTGCCTCTAATTATTGATTTTGCTTTTTCATCAGGATGTTTTGAATAATTTGGGATCTTGTGAATTGGATGAAGATGATCTAATGCTTGATCTAGAAATTTTAGAAGAACAGAGTCTTCATCCTTCTGGTAAGTGTTGAATAGATGTGCAATATCTTACAACACTGATCCTAGTTATTTATATTTCATTGATGAGCTAAATATTGTTTAGGCTGCCTTTCGTCTTTTCAGCTCCAGTTTGTATATGTGCAAGACATTTGCTAGGTATCATGAACACATGATTCTGGTTATCTTAAAATCTATTATGGAAATATAAATCCAGATGGAAGATAAATATAAAATAAAATACAAAACCCTATAAAACAAAAGTTGTTTCAAAAAAAGGACTTTCTAATTAAACACTTAATAAAACGGTTATTTTTTTTGAAGAAAACAACAATTATAATCCCAGTTTTCATCATTTTATACAACCAAATGTTGAGTTTGTAGATCTTTTTGAAATTACTTTTTGAAAACTTAGTCACGTCAATAATAACTGCATGGTTAATGTTGATGCAATAAACTTGACTTCAAAATTAATAATTACCAACAGCCACCACAAACACATACTCATAAACACATACATACACATACAGTTATAGTATGATATAAATTTTTGTATAAATTAAGAATGGATCCTATTATATTTGTAATACTTTATATTAAAGCATACAAAGTCATATCTCCAAATACCAAAATTACTCCATTTAAAGTAGGTTACAGGGATTAATTGTTCATTCAAATTTAGATAATTGGCTACAGAGGCAAGCTTTTACTCATTTTGCTTTTTATTACTAATAATACCTTTAATACAGTCATTTTTAAATAAAGTAGAAATAAAATTAAATTGGACCTTAAAAAATCTTGGATCCTACTGAATACATTTGAGAAAATCAACCTCCTGGATTTTAGTGTCCATATTTTTAACTACTAGAAATTAGATATAATCTCTAAAGTGATTTCAGGCTCTAATATTTTATGCTGAATTTTTGTTCATGCAATATTTTTATATTATAGATAATGTCATATTAACAATTGTCAAAAGAAGCAATAACAATGTTTATATTTTTTACACTTTATTTTAGTTTAATAAGAAACTACTTGAAGTTCTTTTATTTGAATACAAACTTAGAATAACCATTTCTTGAGACGTTCGTCCTACAGTTGAGTTGATATTCTTTTCAAAATATAGATTTTTCTCACTTTTATGCAGATACCTTATGCAATTTTGTTATTCATGTGTATTTATCATAAAATAGTTACACGTGGTGAGAATGCACACCCTTTTGGTGGGAAATTTGTCAATATCTAGCAAATCTATAAATCCATTTATTTACTTTTAGACCCAACTATCCAGCTTTTAGAAATCTATTCCTAATAGATTCGAAATATACAAAATATTGTATTCAAATAATTACTAATAGAAAAATATTTGTAATAACAAAATATTGGAAATACCTTAAATGTATTTAAATAGGATACTTGTTGAATATACAATGCTATATTAAGCATTGTATATTATACTAAGTTATTATACTAAGTTTTTGTATAATATACTAAGTTATTAAGAGGAATAATAAAGGTGTATATGTGCTACAGCAAGATTTTAAGGAAATATTGTTGATGCAGAATTTTGCTGTGATGGGTTAGACTTGTAGGTAATACCTAAACACACTTATCTTAACATCACTAAAAGTATAACAACTAGACATTTTGTCCCTCTTAATGCAATGCCTAAGGAAGTATATAGCACCAGCACTTCTGCTCACAAGTACTTAAATCTATTTGAGTCCCTTGATTTAACTATGATTTCACAGGAAATATTGGCTTAAGGGGAGAAGGAATGTTAAATGGCCTGATGAGATAGACAGCAACCGAATACAAGATGTGGAGAATTCTATAGGATAAATGGTCAGGTTTCTTCCACAAAGAAATGGCATGATAAAAAGGTGATGTGTGTTGTAGATTAAAAGTAAGAAATGGAATGTAATTTGGTGGTTACCAGAAGGTAAAGGGGTTGGGGGGTGGGGGATGAGGGTGAGGGGGATCAAATGTATGGTGATGGAAGGGGAGCTGACTCTGGGTGGTGAACACACAGTGTGATTTATGGATGATGTGAAAGAGAATTGCACACCTGAAATCTATGTAATTTTACTAACAATTGTCACCCCAATAAATTAAAAATAAATTAAAAAAAAAAAAAGACTACACATCTATTGTAAAAGAATTGGAGACAACCGATAACAGTAGATAACTGTTATCTTCTATTTTCTCAATCACAGTTTGAATAAATATCCTATTATAACTGGAAAAAAAAAATAAAATAAAAAAAAAGAAATGGAATGTGACATCTTTATTGGCATATCTATTGAACAAAATAAAATCACTATAGAAAGATATTCATGAGTTAATCAGAGAAATTTGAGAACTAGCTGAATTATGTCAGAATTATTATTATTTTGTTGAGTGTGGACTCTTTTCTAAGGAAAATTCTTTAAATAGACACGTGGCATCTGATCTTTATTTTACCTACAAATGTAGAGACAAGAATAGAAAAATGAAGTTGGAAATTTGTTGAAAATTATCAAAGAAGGGAAATGGTGCTTGGGGTCAAAGGTTTATTCATTAGTTATAAAATTTTCTCTATTTTGTGCATTTGTAAAGATTTTCACAATAAAAAATAAAACCAAGTAATAATTTAAAAGAATTATAGGTAGTGTAGTAATCTCAGTTATGTTTGGCAGGCAACAATGATGAAGAGCAAAGAATGACTTGAAAATGGAAAGACTTATTTATCCTCTTGCTTGCAAAATAATATTCATTCAATGCAAATAGGGTAATAATAAAAGAAGGATATGAAAAATAAGATGAAGTCACAGGTGCGTGACTCACACAAAATGTATACTGATATTATCACAATGAGTGGAAAATGTTACTTGGGGTGCTCTACTAGTGATATGTGAAGAAAGAAACACAACCAGTTGCATGATTTAAAAAATATGCCATCAGTCATTCAGTCAACCAATCAATTCATTTTTAAAATAATGAAATTCTTCTTACTAAGAACTGAAAGATATTTAGCTCACATGTCTTAATACGATATAAATTACTTATATCAAGAGCAGTTTCCTCAGCAACTCCTCACAGTACAAGCTGGTGGCATGATGTTCAGTAGAGGTAGTATAGTGGTGACACAGCAGTGTAGCAAAAGCTAGGAGCTTTATGAGAATTTTGCTTAATACAAAAATTAAATCCAGTTCCTTGTCTGTAGTTCATATTCCTCGGATAATTTTAATGTTGAGAATAATTAAAGTAAATGTTGTCAAGCATTTTTCTCAGACATAAGGTAATTAGGTTAAAGCTTAATAAAATATCTCATGTTCAACATTGTTACTTCCTGATGGATCCTCCATCATGAACTCTGCAAAACGTACCCCTAATGTAACTGAATAAGATAACTTTTCTACAAATAGATGTTATCAACAACCAGTTAAATATAAAACAGTGCGTACTGTTCGATAAAGAGATAAGAGTAAGAACTTAAGTTTTGGTTTTGGAGCATTTAATCTTTAACTATTTTCTGAAATAAACTAGAACCAGGTAACATTTTTATTTAGCCTGCTAGTTGTATTACCTTCACAGTGGTAGAAGCTAATGGGAATCATGTACCTGGCTAATTTGGCAGTTAAGCATCGTAATTAATTAAATGAGTTAAAGTTAAAAGGAAAGAAGGCTAAAACACATTTTGGTATTTCCTGTTTGGAACATATTAATTAAAATACTATTTCTCTAATTCTTTCCTTGGCTCCTCTGTTAACACTAGGAGTGGGTTGTGTATATGTTTTAGTAATTAGTAGCTGGAAATCTAAGTTGAAAGGAAAGGAAAACTGAATACCTATAATAAGCCATGCTCTCTTTCTCAGTATCTCAAATTAATCCTCACAAGAACTCTCAAGAAGAAATCGTATTTTAAAGACCCATTCAGATTAAAGAAACTGCAAATTAATATCAAAAGAGAACAGCCACATTGGTGACAATTGCATCCAAGTTAGAATTCCAGTTTTGCTACAGTGGCCTTGGGCAAGTGATTCAGTCTTTCAGAGCCTACTTTCCTAATTGGTAAAATGATAATGGTATCTATCTTAAAATATCATGCTACCTAAATGGGTGACTATTTATATGTAAAGTTGTCTAGAATAAAATAGGCGCCCACTACAAATCGGTTACTTCTCTTGAAATCTTAGTTTTAATTCCTTGTCAAAGAGTTTGTCATATCATTGTTTTTTTCCATAGTGCTCAATTTCTTAATGATTCATCATTATTATATATTATTTTAAAATATGCTTTCTGATTTGAATTTTTATTATCTAAATTCTGTGTGACATTTTAAGTGATGTTTTGTTAGTACCTATTATTCTGAAATTAATTAAGTCACTTTGCTTATAACAGGTGGTACATTTCTTTGTGTTAAAACCGATGCATTGAAATGCACAAAAACATTTTTTTTTTCCGGGTATTACTCATACTCTGTTTCCCTCAAAATAAGACCTAGCCAGAGAATAAGCTGTAATGCATCTTTTGGAGCAAAAATTAGCTTAAGACCCGGTCTTATATTATATTATAGTAAAATAAAACTGGGTCTTATATTAATTTTTTTCTCCAAAAGACGCATTAGAGCTGATTGTCTGGTTAGGTCTTATTTTCGGGGAAACACAGTATGTCCAAAATACTACAACATATTTAAAATAACAATTTCTCAAAGAAAGAATAAATTCCTATGTTAAATATTTTAAAATGTATTAGCCCAAATTTTTTAATATTCAGAGATAAAGCTAAGGTTTTACTTTGTATTAAATTTGATCTTTCTAATTTGCAGATGAGTTAATTGAAAATAGATTTTACTTAGTTATCATTCTTTGATAAAAAATTCTAACGGTCATTGAGATGATTGAGTGAAGAAATTTTCCATTGTTTCTCTTATTTATTTTATACATAAAACACTTAGGGTAGTATCTCTTGGTATATGTCCACATGCAAATGAGGAAGTAATGGGGGGTGATATAAATAAGGAAATAATTAGGTAATTGCTAAATTATTTTGAGTTTGATGAGAAAGCGGTATGATATTCTGCAGTGAGTTAGAAACGCCTCCTGTGTCTATTAATTAAGAAGGTAATTTTTATTATTAATTTTTAATGGATAATAGCACAGCAGAACAGAGATGAAACCCTAGTGGCTTTGCTAATATGAATGATAACATACAAATTACAACAACATTCACACAGGAAAAATTATAAAAATAAATTATAACTTTTTGCAAGCTTTGTTATGTTTAAGTCAGAGAAAAGTGTGTAGCTTCAATCTGATTGTGTAATGCTAAGAATATATGACACTTAATTTGGAAGTAGCTAAAAACCTGGACTCTGGGCAAATCTTAGGCAACTATCAGGCTATGTGAACTTGAACAAATTATTTAATCTCTCTCAGTTTCCCTCTCTTCATCTGAAAACGGAAGCAATCAAAGTATATACCTCATAAGTTTGTTGTGAGGATTAAGTTCAAAAAGCCCAGGAGAATGCTCTGTTTCATGTCTGGCATGCAATATTTTGTAAGTACTACCGCTGCTACTACTTTTTTACAATATGATAAAATATATTGATAAATATAAATATAGTGATAAAATATAATGCCAGAAGATTAATAGGCATCCAGTCTTAGAAAATGTGATTTTTCCAGTCTCTAGTAACAGAGCATCTCAACCATATTTTCAAGTATAGTATTTCTCCAATTTTAAGTATAGAATGCCATAACACATGCAATTAATTTTGTGACTATCACATATTTCCACACTTACACAATTATCACATTAAGTAAAATAGTAATAAATTAACACTTATTGAATTTATATGCCAATTCAATGAGTTAAATAATGTCTTTCACGTTTGAGAAAATGAAAGCTTTGAGTGATAAAATATGACAGGCAGTAGATATTCTAGCTGGACCCAAAGTTTTTCTAACTCTGAAGGCTCTGTGTTTAGTCCTTATGACTCTTTTGACTAATAAAAGTAATTCCTATAAAATTTTTAAATTATAGGTACAGTGAAAAATTTGTTTCAAACTGGCTCTTCTTTCCATGAACTTTTTTGATTATGGGCATCACTTATATATGTTTGTTTTTGACTTTATGCAAGAAGCTGAAATTAACTTATATTTACTTATGGAAGAATCTATGTGGTGCGAAAACTAATGTAGGTACTATGTTGCTTCTGTTTTTACTTTGTCTTTAAGCTATAATTTATAAGCACTTTGGATTATCTCATTCAATCCTAACAACAACTCTTAGAAAGTACACGCATTACCATTTTGGCTTCATGGATGAAGGGATGGAGGTACAGGCGAACACTGTTGTTAGTCCAGGATTACAAACTAGTAAAGTGGCAGAACTACGGTTTGAATTATACTGTTGTGAATTGATGCCTACCCCCTATTTTCACTATAAAAAGCACTCAATGATGTTTAGTTTCTAGAAAGAACAGTTATAATAAAGGTGCAAAATGTTCTATTGTAATACGCTCTTTGGGTAACACTGTAGTAAAGATGCAATTGCGACATTAGTTGTCACTTCATGTTTTTCATCAGCTGGTGCTTTTGCTTTCTCATTTCTGCTTTCAAATGGTACGTGTTACCTGCTTGCTCGCCATTAGATGGCAATCTTGTACTGATAATGATGATAGTAATCCTAGCATACATTTGTATTCAGCTTTATAGTTTACAAGGGATTTCAAATATGTTATCTCATCAAATTATCACAATAACACTCTGAAATAGGTGTTAATATATTCCAAGTACAGTGGAAGAAGCAAGTACTCTCTGGTTAAAAAATGTATTGAGGTTCACACAGCTAATATTAACCCAGATCTTAACATTAAATGGCAGGTTCTTTTCACTATCTTTCTAGCCTTACCACTTCTAATTTTACATACAGTTCTAATATATTTGGTTAGGTATTTTTCAAGGCCATTGAAAATCACAGTAACATCCCAGAAGAGGAGAAAGGAGTTGCTTCAAACAGGCATGCTTAATGTGGTGAAAAATAAGGACTGCTAGCCTAAAAGCAAGACAGACGCAAAAGCGTAGAAAAGTAGACAAAGTCATAAAGCAGAACAGTGTGGGTCCATTTAATGCAGGAACAGACATCTCCTTCTGTATCAGCAGGCCATGAGGCATTATTGTATTGCAACATATGACTCCATTGCATTTTAAGCATTATTATCGCCTTGAATCATCAAGAAAACAGTGTTATATTCTGACTACTCCGATAAGATAGCAAACTATCCGACGTACAATTTACTTTGGAAGTATAGCTCTCTGAAATGTTATTTTTACTCTTTAGTTTGTTAAGAGAAAAAAAAAATTGTAGTTTTTTATAAACTTGAGCTATCTAGAAAGTATCATTTCATAAAGGTTCCATGTTGCAAAACTTTGGATATATTTTTAAATAATTTAAAAATAATTTTTATATAATTTTAAATATTGTTTTCCATATTCCTTCCCCCAAGATCTTGCAAATGACTGAATAGACATAAAAGTTGTGTGAAAAGTTTACAATTGTCATCCTTGAAAAAGCAATAATTTATTTTTGGTCTACTGATAGAGCATAGGGATCATGATATTACTTAAACGCAACACTATACAATTATCGGTAATGTCTATTTCCAGGATAGATATTGCAAAATTTTAATGGTTTTTGTTTATTTATTGATTTTGCTTGTCCAGTTTATTAATTGACCAATTGATTACTTCATTAATTTGATATTGCTTTCAATTCCCATTTTTTAAATATCAAGCATGTTCAAAATATGACATTCACCTGGGCACATTATTTTCCATTCACTGTGTTAAATGGTGTACTTAAGTGCCAGAAGAAAAGCCTTAACTGGAAGAGAATTTTAGATATTATGAAATAGACCCTGTCTACTTCTGCTCCTCATGAATATTCATTGTTTTAGAGGTGTTGTTCAAGGCCATGGCGTTATTTTGTAGTAGAAACAGCCTGTTAATAAGAAATTGGCCAGTTCCATTTAGTAAGCACAATTGCAATTAATTATTTCATTTTTTGTGTTATATTTGCCAACAGAGTAAGTCATTTGTATTTGTGGATTTACAAGTGCCTCTGGCTATTTTGCCTGACAGACTTGCTATACTTCAAGAGCTTTGCTTAGCTAGAAGGAAGGCTTTTAGGTGGAATGGTTTTCAAAACCTAATCAACTATTGTTGAAAATGTTTACACATTCTGACCTAATTTAATGTTAAATGACAGTAATTTTAATGAAGTCATAGAATTTAATTGTAACCTGCTATTGTAGCACTTTCTACCGTTACAAATTCTCTTTTGCTGTGCAAAAGGGCAGTTAATGACTCAAGTTCATTAGAGGATACAGTCAAAGGAAAAGATTTCTTTCATTCAGTATGGTTTTTCTGGAGCAATTAGAAAGAAAATAAGTGTCTCAATATAAAATTTCATGGCCTTTTACAATTATGTGGTAGCATCTCCACACAATTGCTTGAATAATGCCGACAACATCAGCTGTCACTATCAAAATGAACAAGTAATTAAAAAAGCAAATGCTAGTCTTTGTTCTGAAGAAATAGAAAATTTATATATGTAAAATTGTTCATCAACAAGAAAAATAATCACTGACATGAAACAATGTTCTACAGTGCCTGAGGCAGAAAAGAGAGAAATAATAAGGAACACTTCACACTATTTCAACAAATTAAATTATAATTGTACATACACTAAAAGCAATTACAAAATTTCTATTCCTTAAATTATAAGATTCAAATGGTATTATTTATCAGGCAATCCTATAGGCAATCCTCAGGCAATCCTTTTATTTATATTCTGATTCGCCATCTTTTCAATCAAAATTTCCAAGAGTCTATAGTGGAATTGGGAGTCTCTTATTCTTATGAGGACCACCTTTCTATAACCAGGCATCTTAGTAAACACGACCATAAGTTGTCTGAATAATTAGTAGATTTGCATGGTGCCTTGATATTAGCATCAAACTCTGACCCCCCAGCCTTTTGATAAGACCTTCCTCAGTGTGTTCCCTACTGAGGTGAGGGGGGAAATGGCGCCTCCACTGAACTCTGGTCATTCTTCGGAGAGGAAGAACAATTTAGGATCTATTGAGATTTGAAAGTTGGTTTAAGATGTGTCCTTCATTATGGAGATTTGACTGGGATTGGGTGAAAATCGTGGTATAATAGTTGATAGGATTGGTGGGATTAGGATGGTGGAAACAGCGAGGTGAGTATTTTAAGGTGAAGCGTTTCATGATTTTTGGAGCATAAGTTCTCTGTTGACGCTTTCTATTGAAGAATTGGTGTGTCTTTGGGGGGATCCTATAATAAACAATAAAAGTTATTTGGAATAGTTAAGTGATTTTAGTAAAGACAATGAAATAATAAAATGACGTTCATATAGTCAGTTACCTGTCGCGTCCCTCATGACCATGGTTGTGGGGAGGGAGAAGGGCGGCGCAGGGTTAAGAAAAAACAGTAGCCATGAATAGAGTGCAAGCGGGGCCGAGGGTTGCAGCCTCAAGGACTGGCCCGGAATCGGGCCAACACATAGTTTTTATTGGTAAACTTCTAAAGAGGTAAAAGATTGTTAATCTCAAGATCTGTGTGTTAGTAACCTGCTGGCCGTCTTTCCGAAAGTTCCCATTGTGTTCCAGCTTGTACTTGGCCTTCACAAACACGCACATCTCCAAGGAATCCATTGAAGGGGAGGGATAGATATAATTCCATGGGGTCTCAGTTTGCTGAGGGACTCCTTTGTGAAATCCTGGGAAGAGTGCGCGGGGGCGGGGTGGGGGGTGGGGGTGGGCAAACGTTTTTGGCAACTGTAAGGCAACAGTTGCCTGTTTGGGGATTGGTGGTTTTAGATCTCAATCTCTCATTGAGGGAGACAGAAGCATAGACACTTTTTAACTGGAGGTATGATCATCCAGATTTTCATTAGTTTTGAAGTGTCATAATCACATGTCAAATCATTGTCTAATCATCCATAAAAGTCAGACTTTCCTCTTCCTTCTACTGGATGACCTTTTCTTGGCTGGATCATTTGATGCAAGAGCAGCTGTGTAACATCATTGAAGACTGTGGAGATGACACGTCTGAATGCTGCAACCAAATAAAAGAAGGATTCTGATTAGGGTTTGTTGTCCACCCTTCCAGAAGTTGAGTGTGCAAATTAAATGAGAGAATAGACCCCAATCCCATTCTGAAGAGCCCACAGAACTAGATATGGGGTTTTTAACCAAACTTCCTAATTTTCTGATTTAATTGCTTTTAGGTAGGGTCCTTTGGATAAGATGACAAAAGCCTCTCCAGCCTAGGCCTCAAAAGGATATTTGAAAACAGTTTACATAGGAAGAGGAAATCTCTCCTGGGCTACAATATGTTAAAACTTTGTGTCAAGTACACCAAGCTCTCAACATCCTAAAAATGATAAGATGGATACATAGGGAAATTATATGAGTGATGGGTTAAATCACTGTACATTTTTCTGTATTTGAAGGTGATTAAGAGACCTGAAAATCTCTTTTATTATTTCTATGAGGTGTTGTCTGCTAATTAAATATCACTCATATGCTCAGAAATATCTGGACTTTTTCTTGGACATCTTGGCATCAATAGTAACTTGGGCTGGCTTCCTCAATTAGAACATTCAGATTAGAAAATTATTAAAATACATATTATTTGGGGAAAACAATGATGAGAATATTCTAAGGAAAATGGGAAAAGAAGTTAATACATTTCAATGATTAATGAATCACATTATTTCACATTTTAATATCTGATATTGATGTGTTTATAATGAAGATATTTTAGCATTGTTTCCTAGATTGATAGCAATTTTGTTTTTCTTTTAAAGAAGTACATAAAATATGTGTATTACAATAAATAGTGTCTTAGATCCAAAATTATATATATTATATACATATATAATATATATATAATCTGTATTATATATATAGATAATATATTAGATAAAAATAGGAATCTGAGAAACACATAGGGGTGAAATATTAATTATTGTATCTATGGCATGACTTCAGATTTCCTCCATTTAAAGAATCTAGAATAACCTCCAATTCTGATTGGACACCCTTAATGGAATCTTGTTTGCTTTTTTGCATCGTCTTATTATTTTCAAAGGTAAAATATTTATCATTTTCTGTAGAGTACTAACTACAATACTCATATTTCTATACCTATATACATGGATTATATATAGTATATTTCATTGATTTGTGCCTATCAATGCATTTGTATGTTCAGATTTTTTTCTAGCCCTACCTACTATGATCTTCATTATCCTTATCTATTAAATATATTACCTTTGAGAGAAGAGATTTCTGTTACTAAAAATTACATTTTTATAGCATATTCAAATTTTTATCACTCTGAGAACATAAGAAGTCAACTTCAACCATCACTCAGAAATACTGATTCCAAAGTCTCTACCTCCAGTTCAAGCCTCTCTCAGGACGTACAGACTAGCAATTTCATCTGATGTCAGTTATAAACTTTAGATTTAATAGATTCAAGATTAACATTATTCTTTCTGCCTTCTAATTTGTTCTTGCCTTAATTATTTCCTCTCTTGTTGAATAATACCAAAATTGTGCAGACTACAAAATTTGAAACCAGGTATCGCTAGCTTTAACTGATTCTACTTTTTAGCTATTCTTGATTCTATACGATTCTCTCCACAATATCTATTTCAGCCTATAGTCAGACCATTTTTTCTCTAATTCTGCTCCAGTTGGTAGTTTGAGGCCCTTTCTCTGGCTCCAGGGCCCGTTAGTGCCATCTTTGTTTTTGTTCTTTCTCTTAGTACCAAACTTGATGCAGAACTCTGAATCTCCTTCAGTTTTCCATCCCTCACTCCACCCCACAAGATTTTTCAATCAAATAAAAACTTTCATGATTAATGTTGACTTCATTTTAGATTTTGTAGTCATGGGGAGTGATCCTTTAAATACAAGTAAGAGCACAGCAGTTAAAAATTATTGGAAGTGTGAGAGAATGTAGAATAGTCAAGTTTTGTTTTACTCTGTCTTCTTGACTTTCCTCAGTTTCTTTCCTGCAACTACATTCTTCACCATATTCTGGGCCCTTTGTGCTCTTTTCTTCTTTAATTCACACAATGCAGATCTACAAGCTACTCCCACTTGTCAGCTGGCTCACAGGTCAAAAGCAGAAACTCCACCCACAAGAATGGTTTAACAAAGCTCCTCCCAACTGGATTTCCATAACCGCTGCTAGAAGAGTATTCTAGTCACTCCTTATATATGTTTGCTTCCTGTTTTATCTCTAAACTTGACTTCCTCTAGTCCTTTCTCTGTACTGCCCAAAGGTGTGTTAACACATCAACCTCATCTGTGTCACTGAGATATTTAAATGTTTTTCAGTATTCCCCATTACCATCATTATAAATTCCAATTTCATTAGAAGTTCCTAAGTTTCTCATCACCACTTTTTCTGCATACTAAGATTGACTTCCAGCAAATATTTATTTAAGATGTGCTACCCACCCTAGAATTATGACATCAAACATGGAAATGTAGCATAGGGGCTAATGGAAAATTCTATTTTTAAAATATTGTTAACACAGAAAAGAGCAGTGTGCAGTGGAAGGATATGGCAATTGGGTAGTGAATATACACTTCCTGAGGAAGTGACATTTAATCTTTTACATGTAGGATAAGTGGATGTGGATGAGGTGTTGGGAAAAATGGTTCAGGAAATTTGAATTCCTAGAGGAAAGTGTGACACAAGGTGCTTTGGTGTAGTGGAGAATAAATGGTGCTAGAAGAATGGCTTGAATGCACCACATTCTCTCTCACCTATGTGACATTTCAAGTGCTGTTTTCTTATTGTGAAATGTTCTTTTCTATCTTTACAGCTATCGGCATTCAATTATTAAAACAAAGTATGAAAACCACTGATCTATTTGAAGAGTCAATACGTGCTCATAAAAAAAATAAATGTAATACTGAGAAATGATGATATGGGCTGAATAAATATAACATACTATATTCAAGGGAAAGATATATTTCTGTGGGCTGCAGTAGGAGGGATAGGCTTTAGGAGAAGTTATACTTGAGCTGTGTTTAAATAAAGTGCATTAAAGGCTGTGAGTGGAGGCGCTCCATGAGCAGAAATTAATATAAAGTTTAAAGAAATAAATATTTAAGTGTATCTGAAAAATAATACAGAGTTAGATCTACCTTTCAAAAGCAAAGATTGCTTAGGGATCATACATAAAAATTTTCATCCTGTCATTATTTTTCTTTGGTCTCATGTGTTTTTAAATAGTCAAAACCAAAATAGGGCTTTGTTTCTGGCTTTTGCTATAAAATAAAATACTAAATATATACATTTTTGAATAAAAGGATAACTTGTTATTTTCAAATGTATGACTCGCTGATGTATATCGGTAAAGAATCATCAAAAAGTATTAGCCAAAAACTGTAGTTCTATGAATTGGAACTTGGTGGTGTACTCTTCTAAATAACTCTGTACTTCTATTTTTAGCAGAATTGCTTTCAAGTTGTTTTGAACAATCTTCTCCATGAAATAGTCTAAAATCATTTCTAGATTATTCTTTTTAAAAATCTTCTTAAATGTTTTTATGCAGTAAGAAGCTACATGTCTACAAAAAACAAAAATAAACTTCAAGTGCAAACATTTAAAAGTAAGTAATTATTAAAGCCAGTTGTCTTTCTAACTAGCCAGTTTGTAAATGTTAAGGGCCATTTTGTGTGTCTAGTAACAAAATCTTTATTCATATCTGTTATCCTAGTGGGAACTTGCACGGATAATCTTCTTAGTTCAGTTCTTAGTTCTTCGAAGATTATTTCTTTAACACTGGAGAATTAGGACAAAAATTAATAAAGTTTTTAAAAAGGCCATGTTTTAGAAAAGGAAGGGAACTTAGATATGTTATAATTTAACTACATTTATATATGAGGAAATTAAAATCCATGAAAAAATGACAATATCATCTAATTTGCAAAAAATTGAATATAGTATAGAAGGATTTAAATTCATTTTGAATATATAGTTCAATAATACTAATGAATGTTATAAATTAAAACACAGGATAAAGCTTTGTTAAGTGACTGAGTCTAGATTATGTACCATAAGGCCCTTTTATGATACAGTTTAAAATTTTGTGATTGACTTTATCCAACAGTTATAGCCCTAAGCTTATAATCATTATTTTTATGAAACATCCTCCAACACCCAGTGGAAAGAAATTTAAACAAAATTTAAACAAGGGTATTTCTTCAGCAACTCTATGATTTTGAGCGTATATACATATGATCGGATGTAGATCTGAGATTCCAAATGTATTTTAAATTTGATTTTAATTATATTCACTAATATATATTTATATGTGCTAATTTTGAGCTTAGAGGCATGATGAGATTTTGTTATTCTAGAATAAAGCAAACTGTACTCTTAATGATTAGAATGTAATGTTAATCAGCCCCATTTTCAATCTCACTTTTATTATAACCACCAGGAACAGAAACTCATTTCTGTAAGAGGCATATTTGTGGTTTTGTTATGTTAGCCAGATCCTTTAGTACTAAATGGTCTAGCCTGACACAGTTTACAGATAGGGTGACCATAGGTCCTAAATCAAACAAGTGTTGAGGATGGATTTGCTAATCACTCTTTTATTTTTCCTTTTCTGTCTTTATGGTTTTAATACTCCTCAGGAGATGCATCTATTTGCTAAGAATACAAAAACTTTAGCTTATTATGCAAAATGTAGTGTTGTTTATTAGGCAGAATTTCACAGTGGAATCTGTTCTTTTTATTTTTCACTTTCTGCATCATCTTCTTGCTTTGACTCATATCTTTCTATGCAGCAACAAAACAGGAAATGCTTTGATACATTTAATGAATAACAGCATTATGTAGAAACATGTATTTATTTTAATATAATAAAAAATTAAGTAAACTATATGAAAATCAGAATGTCAAAAAGATGTCTTAAATGAAGCTCATTGATAGTGGTGAACCAAGCTTTCAGCCAAAGAATATATTCTTCCAGGAGAAGTACTTTATGACACATGTCTTGTATGTACTTAACTATAGGAGATGCTATTGATTACCGGGTTTATTTAGAAACATTTTGATAGTCTTACCTTAGGCCTTTGAATTCATTCTCACACATTTGGTCATTTATTAGTAATAAGTGTAGCCTCAGATGCCAGCCTAGGAATGCCGCTCATTCTATGGTAGATGCTATTTAGCTTAGTATTTTCAAAATTAGACAAATACTAAATATGATTGAAATTTTTCTTCTAATATCAAAGCTGTCAGGAAACTGCCTATCGCATAAGAATTTGAGAATTAATAACAAAAAGTATACATTTGAAATGTGGTAATGAAGTAATTAAAGAAAAAAAAAACCTCTATGGGTAAATACCTTTTAGAAACATTTACATAGAAGTGAATTTATGTATAACTAAAGCAAATTAAATTGCACTCCATTTTGCTATTGTTGTCAGTGTTTTATTTTGTGTATTATAAATAACTTTCAAGGAATAGTTAAAACATGCTCGTAGACTGTAGTAAAGAAAGGTATATACCTATTCCCATAGACGTGCTCTGTGCTTTTTTGTTTAGAACCAAAATGAGTGAGAGAGAGAGAGAGAGAGAGAGAGAGAGAGAGAGAGAGAGAGTGTGTGTGTGTGTGTGTGTGTGTAGGCTTCTCCACATCAACGAACAATTCTTGGACATCAGTAGGCTGTCTGAAATTTCAACTCAGTTGTGACACTGTTTATCTAGAGGTAGAATCAGATTCCACAGTGCCTCAGTGCCAGAAGACCACCTTCTATTTCAGACTCCAATTGCAAGCCCAGGATGTTACCTGTGCTTCTGTGTTACCAGCAACGAATTTCAGTTCTCAATAGCCCCCTTCAATTAAGGATGCCAATCATTAAGTCCAGGTCATTACCTGCACTTCTGACTGACTGGCTGGATCTGATGTTCCCAGGTCCTCTCCTTGGTTTCTATTAATTTGGTAAAACTTATCATAGAAGTCAGGAAACCCTTTTACTCATTAGATTACCTATTTATTACAAACTATATTAAAAAGATACTAATCAACTGCCAGATAAAGAGATACACAGAGAAAGATGTCAAACAAAGGAGTGTCTATCCTTGTGGAGATTGGGCCCAGCATGCTGGCACATGGAAGCATTCTGGTTCCTCAACCTGGAAACTCTCTGAACCCTGTCCTTTTGGGTTTTTATGGAGGCTTCATTACCTAGACATGATCGGTTAAATCAGTGGCTATTGGTTACTGATTCAACCTCCCCTCCCTGTCCCCTCTCTGGAGGTTGGCAGGTTGGGACTGAAAATTGTAATACTCTCATCACATGGTTGATTCTTCTGGTGACCAGTCCCCATCATTATATGATTTAGGGGCAGTCCAAAAGTCACCTCATTAATATAACAAAAGACAGCTTTTCGGGTCTCATCACTTAAGCAGTTCCAGGGGTTTTAGGAGCTCTGTGCCAGAAACTGGGGACTACGATGAAATATATATTCTTCTTATAAATCACAATCTCTCACAGGAGACATAACAACTAAATATAATATGGTGTCCTGGAACAGAAAAAGGACATTAGCAAAAATTAAGGAAATCTGAATAAACTATATCCTTTAGTTGATAATAATGTATCAATATTATTTTATTGTAACAAATGGATTATACTATTGTGAGATGTGAATAATAGACTAAATTGTCTGAGTGGGGATATATGAATGCTCTGTACTATCTGCTTATTTTTCTGTAAGTTTATAACTTCTAAAACATAAAGTCTGTTAGTAAAAAGGAAAGAATGCTGCTTTAAAAATATTTGTTTAGTATTCAGTTTCAGAGGGATTAGAGTCAAAAGTGACATATTGATGAAAAAAGATGACCACATCGCCATGGAGGAAGTCCTTATATTATTCTAAGGACACAGGGATACAGGATCATTGTTTTATAGGAAGAGCTGTTTTGATGATGCAGGTCTATTGATAATCCATCAGAAGAAATGCATTTGAATTAGTAATTAAAATTACTATCTACATGCATAAAATGTGAGTTTTCCCATGTAATCTTTATAATCATAGAATATGAGATTTAAGGGACTAAGGGTGTATTTATTTACATTTTAGGAAAACATAGCTTATTATTATTTTTTTAATTCCCCAGTTATAAAATGTGAAGAGGGTTTGAATCACACTTGGGATTTAGAAAATATTGTCAGAAAACTATGTGTAAGTTGTATCAAACTGCTTTTGGTGACTTGATGTTAGAGAAAGGAGTTATTTCAGATTATATTTTAAATGGCATAAGCAGATAAAGACTTATAGCTCAAAAAAACTATAGAGTGAATATTGTTCTAACAAAAACAACAGTATATCATGTTGACAGAGATTATACGGCTCGTTTAAATTTAAGCAACAGGATTTTCATTATGTTTGGCAAATGTGTGAGTTGAATGGCTTGTGTATTAGTTTTGAATTTTTAATTCTTTAGTGGGAATGTATATGGTAAGTGTCAGAGTAAATACATGTCATCATTTTACAATTACTATTTTATATTTTACATCATTTCCGTGGACGTGTATTTAGCAAACATTGTACTAAGTTTCAAGTATAATTCTTAAAATGACCCAATGGGTAAGACAGGGCAATGAATCAATTATTAAGTGAAAACCAAGCAACAGTCTGTTAAAGCAAAAAGAAAGAAAAATGAATTATTTTCTTTTTTTTTAAATTAAAGTTTATTGGGGTGACAATTGTTAGTAAATTTACATAGATTTCAGGTGTACAATTCTGTATTACATCATCTATAAATCCCATTGTGTGTTCACCACCCAGAGTCAGTTCTTCTTCCATCACCATATATTTGATTGAAAAATGAATTCCAATATCCAGGGATGAGAAGTATCAGGGAAAGCTCCCATCTTTATGGACCAATTCTTGAAAAATCAAATAGTTATCCATAAGAAAGAAGGTGTGTGCGGTGGATGTAGCAGATGCCTCCCAAACAGTCTAGGTTCTAAGCAAATTTTAGGAAAAATTTAACAATTGGTAGTAGTTATCACTTAATTATATTTTCTACCTGTACCCTTCCAAAGATGGTTTCAATTGGCATTTTCATCTTTGTATAAAGTAATGAGATTGCAGTTATAATTTGAACTCATTTTAGGCATCAAATGAATTTCTGATAAATTGTGAAAATGAATATTTACATATTAAGTATATCTAACATTTGAATTTCTATTCAGGTGTATTCTCTTTAGGGGAAAAAAAAAATGATCCCAACCATATAGAAAGATAAAACCTGTGAAAAGGAGGTAAAAATCATTTGTGACAATGTCAAAATTAATTTTCAAGGAGATTTCTGCCTTTGTAAATGTAGTTTGTATGCATTTTAATCTCCAGTACAAACTCTGAAATTTATCAAAAAGGAAATCAATCCACATTATCTTAGTACTCTTAAAAGCATATGCAAATTAAAATACATCACATAGCTAAGTCCAATTTTATTGACAGTTCTTACTGCTTCTTGGGGATTTGAACATTTAAATATTTTAGCAGCCACACTAGTTATTGTTTCAGGAATGTCACTGCTTTAGAAGTCTAGAAAAACTCATCGGCTGTGAAAGCCACACAGCAATTTTTTTTCAAGAATGTTTTTTCTTCAAATAAAGTATGTGGTTTTTATGTTTATGTATTCATACACTGTCTTTTCCCCAAAAGGCATTTAATCAACCCTATAATAAATGTGTATGTGTGTGTGTGTGTGTGTGTGTGTGTGTGTGTGTTGTGTGATTACTGGTTAAGAAATAACACATGTGATCTTTTCTACCTGACACATTGGTTTTAGAGAACTTCATTAGGAAAACATTTGCAGTATTGCCTGAGCTAGTAAAGGATTTGAAGATATTTTCAATATTTCTGTAGTAATGAAAACAAGTTTCACCAATAGCAGAAATCCAAGTGAGCATTATAAAACATTAGAAATGGAACTAATATTTTTCATGCTTTATTACATGCATAAATCTAAATTTATGCTAAGTAAAATTGTTTTAGGAGATCGCTTTTGTAGAAGAAAAAGGATTATAAGTAGAAATAATAAAATAAAATTCATAGAATTTGTTTTAATTTTAAGGAATTATGTTTATGGACTTTTAACTTGATCTCTGTAATACTGGGTAAAAGAACGAAAGATTTCCTAAATGCTCACATTTTAATTGTTTACATTTCCTAGGAGAGAGTGATGGGTGGAGGATTGGTGTAAAAATAGGGATATTGAGAGAAGGAACCCTTGGAGTTGATTTTTCTCTGTTTAAACACTAAAATTTTTAAAAGATAAAACTGATAGCTTGTTTTTAATTTCATAAGAGGCTCAGTTTACAGAGATGAATGGTTTATGTTTCCTTTTATATCTTTACCTAGCCCAAAGGAAGTAATGATTTCCTAGAATGTACACAATTTATTGTCTAAATCCACTCAAATATCTAACTCTACTCTCCAGTGAATAAATGTACAAATAGAGGAAGAAATGGAATATAATCATCAGAATCTGAAAAATGTCTAAATTAATAGATAAACCTGGTTGGAGAGCATAGAGAATCAAACAAAGCATTTCTGTGCCTCAAAAGAGCAACAGAGCTAGTCTCTAAACAGCAAATATCAAGTACGTGTCATATAAATTGATGTTAGTGAGTCATTTGATATAGTTTATAAAAAACAAATAAGTAACAGCAAACCCAAATTCTTCATTTCAAGAATCCTTCAAGTTAACTTGGCTGTGCATTCACATAGGTAGCTTTGATGACAGGACCTTAAACTGAGGGTGGTGACAAAAAGCATTATCATCCCAACATAGAAACAGATGTCTACTAACAGCTCAGTTTGGGGGAAAAAGTAGGCCTTCACTTGATATTTCAGCTGTTAGTGCAGTTCAAGTGATACTGTACTGACTACCTCTGTAAAGGAATTAGTATGGTTAGAAAGAATGATAAAATAAAGCCAACTTTAGAATGCATTTTATAAATCTTTGGGAAAACTCCACAAGAGCTTGACTCTAATAGCACTAGTACACCAGAGAGTTTTTGTGTGGGGCAAGACTCCCATTACTGATAGCTCAAGAAATAAAATGGTGAACTCCTATGATCCTATGTCTAAAATATATCAAAGATGTAACATAAGATATATCTAAATCCTAAGATATATCATAAGTTGTATTATAAGATATATCTAAATCATAAGATATATCAAAGGATATATTAAACAAAGATAATATAACAAACAAATGATAAAATAAGAGATATTAAACAAAGAATATAGAATATTGATATATTAAACATTCAGTAAATATGAGTTATTATCCTTTTTCCATGAATTCTTCATTTGATTTCCAGGAAACTAACTTTGTCTGTTTTGCTGTCTACCTGAAAATCTTCTTTGGTGGGTACTTCTCATCTTGATGTTATTTAACTATTTGGCATGTTCTTAGGCTCAATTCCCAGACTTTTAAAAAATTCTTGTTCTTATATCTTTGACTATATCATCCAGTCTCCCAGCTTTAAGTGTTGATCAATGCATACAGCTTCCGAGTCTCCATCTCCAGCTCATAAATCTCTCCTGTACTCCAGACACCTATATTCACTATCCGCTTGAGATCTTCACTTGGTTGTCTGTAAGGCCCCTGAACCAAACTCTTGCTTTATATTCCTTAGCTCCCGAAAATTTGCTCCTCTCATTCTTATCTCAGCAACTAAGTCCATTCTCACCATGCTAAGGGTTAATAACTTGGGGATTTCCTTGTCTCCCTTTTTTTTTTCTTTTTTCTTTTTTCTATCTTACACATAATCCCTTGATAAATGGGCTCTGGTGATAGGGATGAAGTTGCTTATCATTGACTCATGTACCAAAGAGATGGAATTACCATTATCACATTCTTAGACCAATAGTTCTTAAACTATGGGCAGCAGACTGATGAAGGTCCCCATACCCTATCTGGGGATCCATGGTGTCAAAACTATTTTCATAATAGTACCAAGACATTAAACATTTTAATATTTTCTTATCTATCAATAATAATAACAGCAGTAGTACCAAACCTTAGCATAGTGTCTCACACACAGTTTATACAACACATATTGAATAATTTATTAAATTGACTATTTTGAGTTATTGAAAGATATCAGTGGACCACAGAGCAAATTAGATGGCTCAATATCCAGAGCCACGCTCTTCTCCATAATGCTATAGTCTCAAAAATAAAGTACAATAAATTTTTGGAAAATTTGTTTAATGTCAGGATTTTGATAATTTTGTATCTTTTTAAAATGATATCTTAATTTGTCCTTATACAAAAAAATCACTCTAATTTCATAGGAGAGAACAGATAATGGAATTTTGGAATAAAAGAGAGTATTCATAATTTTGATTCTCTAGGTATGTACTGGAAAATTTTATATCAAAAAGATTAAATAAAAATTCTCGGTCTAAGCTGTATGTGGGAAAATATTTTACCAGATCCTTTTAGGATTGTTACCATTTTCAGGTTTCTGGTATTTTGATAGTTAAAAGGGTTATACTTTTTGAATTTACAACTTTTCACTCGCAACTATGATTGAGTCTGTTTTTTAGTTTCTATGTATCTTTTGTTTTCTCATTCGATTTTTATTTACCTTTTTACATCTGTCATGTTGGTCTTATCAGAATCTTAGTTTAGTGATGTCAGATCACACTCAAGCTTTCAAATTTCTTTCTCTTCTTCATTTTTATTTTGTTTTTCCAAATTAAGCGAAAGTAATTCTGACATTTGGTTTTCACATGAAAACAGTATTGCAAGTGTTTAAATAAGACAATAGTAGAATCATTTACTATTTACTAGCTTCTAGTACTTAAATAATTCTAACCTCCCCTATTTTTAATTGGCAAACTGACTTTTTAACCCTTTCCTGTCCTTCTATAGTATTAGACACTGGGAAATAGGACCATAATGTTTCCCAGGCTCGCTATGATTTCCTCACTGTGTGCTGCAGCTGCATTAGGAATTAGGAACCATAGCAACTACTAAAACCCAACAGAATAGAAGTTCAAAAAATAGCATTTGACTTTAGTTTCAAAGGATGAGGAGTTTGTAGTGCTGAAAAAGAAAGGAAGCAGCATGTTAAAGGCGGGAGAATGGCTTGGGTGAAGGAGCAGAAACATGAAAGAACAGACTATATTTGGGGTGCCGCAAGTAACCTGGTGTGATGTGAAAAGAGGGTGGAGGATGAACCTGTGAAGCTAATGGCACCTGATCAGAGGAAGCTTGTATTCCAGGGTAGGAGGTTTAGGCTTTATTTTACGAGTATTTGGCATTTGGTAAAGGTGTTTCTCCACGCGGGAACACTATGATCAAAGTTGTGGTTTGAAAGATTTCATACAATTTTAGCAGTTCGCTGGGTTATTTTATTCACTGACTCCTACTCCAAACTCCTGCCTCTCTACTTTCTTCTTCTTCTTTTCTCATTAGACGTCTGTGTGGTTCACGTTGGCCTCTGTGTGATTGTGAATAGTACCTTAGGAGTCTCATGTCAGGATCATCAGCGTTCCCTTTCTGTCCTCTTCTTCATTTTCATTATGTCCTTTTAATGTAAGAACAGTAAATTTTTACCTTTGAACTAATAATCTAATATGAAAACAGCATTGAAAATGTCTTAAGCAAATATAGCTTATTCAACTTCACTGAGATTTCGTTATTGTAAAGAGGCAGGAAGAAGCAAATGTATATTTGTGAAGAAAAAGAAGAAATCCAAATTAACAATTTTATGGGACGATTTTCTGCCAGCTTTTGCAAGCTTCTGTTTATTTAATAATAATAACTTAATGGAGATTTAAAAAATATACTAATATTTAATATTCATTTGATCCATTAAATTCTATAATAGTTTAATTCTTAGAAAAAAGAAAATACAAGTCATGTTTCTCCAAAAGAAGCTTTATTTCTGGAGTGATCTCATCTCTTAAAATTTAGATCCTTCGATTGTTATTTATAAAAGAAGAAATTAACCAAATTAACACCAATATATAATACCTTCTGTTGAATTGTGTGGAATGTTTATCTCTGGAGTAAAAGCGTGACGGGATAGTAGGATTGCATTGTTCTTCTAACTTAACATTTGGGCAGTAAAACTGATTCCTTTAGCTTGTAATTAAATTTGACTCTTTGGGGGACATTAAGTGATGGCAAATTAACAGTGTTTTATTTGTTCCAATTTATGCATATCATTAATATGGCAATATTTTAAGTTAATTGATGTTCACTTAAGCTGTGTAATATATGGCTGTTGCAGATAATGATACATAAAATTACAATCAACATTAAATTTTGCTCCTGGACAGTAAATGATGCTCATTATATGTGTATATGTAAAATATCCCTTGTTGAGGCCTGCTTTAAATGAACGTAGATTTTTGTTTTCAATCTACACGTATTAGATAAGATTTTAAGTTGATATAAAACTAGTTAAATACAAGGTCTATTTTATTTTTTATTAATTTGTTTAACTTTAAGTGCTTTATTCAATTTAAATGGATTATAATGTTTCCAATTTAAGTGAAAGTACAAAAATTTCAATGTCCATGTTGTCACAGATTAGTAGAAAATTGTATTTTCATTTATATATAAGATATACTTGACATAGATCAAGACTAAGTTCAGGTAAGTCTTATAACAACAACAACAACAACACAAACAATATTAGCACAATCGGTTATATCAAGGGAGATGCTCCTTGATTAATGGCATTATTGATTAAGAATAAATGAAAATGTCCCTTTCTAGAACCTAATTTGAATTGCCTTTTAAGAAAATCTAACAGGAAAAATTCCAAATAAAAGACAGATACTTAAAAAGTTTTTTGATATGAATCTTCAGTAGAAAACTAAGTATGCCTCAAGCTAGAAAATACAATTATACTCAGCTTAGCAATGATGTGAGTATTATGTATCAAGGCAAATTTTTGAATACCACTTGTGTTTCAAAATGAAAACCTGAATTGAGAATAAGAGCTTTCAGCTAGAAGGGATTAGAAATCATCAAATATTTAGCCTTCAGTGCATTAGCTGAAAAAGATTGAGACCTGAAGTCATATAAACAGTTAAAATCAGATCTATTTATAAGAATCAAATTTCCTGACTCTAGGTCTAGTATGCTTATACCATAAAAAAATGATACATTTGACACCATGCCATACATATTTATAAAATCATGTAATAGTTTATATATGTATATGAATATGCGCATATTTGTATATAAACTCTATATATAGATATGTGATAGAATATATAATGTTATATTAGTTTTATAATCAAGGAATTTGTTACTTTATAGGATGAAACCCTTCAAAATTAGAAACAGGAAGACAAGTACTTATTTTTATTTTTGTTAGATTTGAAGATATAATTTATAATCAGCACATACACCTATGTATGTGGAGATGTATATATTTATGTATGTTTTTATATATAAGTATATATAGTAAATAATGTCATTATATATACTTATACAATATTTTTTCATCTCTTGAATGGTAATTGTCACTTATAATGGATAGTGATAGAATGATTAGACAGGAATACAGAGTTGGAAGCAGAAAATTCTAACTTTCCTCTTTTACTTACTGTCTGGCTGTCCTTGGAAATATGGTTAATATCTCTAAATCCATTTTGCCTTTTCTTCTCTGAAATGGGAATAATGAAACCAAATTTGCTGGTTGTAGGGAACGTTACTGCTAATGCATATAATGAGGTGAGCAGCCATTTTACGTTGTTCTGTTTGTACTATGACACACATAAACAGCACATTTATGTCTCAATAGAACATTGTTTCCAATGTAGTGATATGATTTATTTATTTATTTATGGTAACATGGCTATTTTTTTAAAATTTTATTTTTTTATTTATTTTTATTAGTTTTAGATCTACCTAATATGATTTAAATCTGAAGAATATACTACTTATTACTTGGATGCATGATTATCAGCAGTGGAATTGTATTTTAGTATACATGAAAATGATCCTTGGGAATTGCATAGCTGGTTGTTATTTAATGTCCATAGTCTTTATTTTTCTTGGCTAATTATAATCTGAATTTTATTCAACATTGATAAAAATATGGACTTTGCAACCAGAGAGACTTGGTTTAAAGACCTGGATTATCCACTTAATACTTGTATGGCATTTTATTTACATCTTCACATTTCTGTTCAAACAAACAAACAAACAAATAAACAAATCTTCCTTGATAAAGTCATTGTGAGGGTTAAAGAAAATAGCATATTTAAAAACGCTTCACGGTGTTTGATACAGAGAACTCCATGTTAACCGCTGTATTGTTATAGTCATTATCATTGTTATTACTAATACAGCGGAACTTTTCATCTCTTTTAAGAAACTAAACTTGATCTTTGTACCATTTAGAAATATTAAAGCTGTGAGTAACAGGATAGATGGCGATACTTTCGAAGAAAGATATATAACCAGTTATTCCTTGGCATTAACATGGGGAGACAGTGAATGGAATCATTTATTTTAAGGGTTATCATGTTTTGTTTAGTTAGGATCCTTTCAAAAGATGATCTCACCCATTATTTTATAGCTTTTATTGTTCCTATGCTACCAAACGTTGGTATATTTCTGTAATATTTCTATAATTCTATAAAAATCGACTAACTTATGAATGACATTGTTAAGGTAATTGGACAAAAAACCTGATTAATACTTAAATAGAGCAATAGTGAAAGACACTATTGTAAGAAAAGGAAGGGCTAATTTATGCACTGAGATAACATATACTTGCAAACATAATTTACTGGAAAAATCATAAACTCTTATCTGAAAAAACAAGATAACTCAATAAATAGACTCACGTAGATTTATTGAAGGAAAGCAAGATATTTCATAGTAGATCAACATCCCTGACCTTAATCAAGATTAACATTGTAATTCAAAAAGACAGTTACAGGTTTCTACTATATGTATTTATTATCTATCTGTTTATCCCCCATCATTTATTTGTCTATTATCAAAAACAAGGTGATTATATTCTGGTCCTAAATTATTATTTAAAATGAAAGTCTTTTTGGTGCAATACAGATAATTAAATAATAAATTAATCAATATGAGCACATTTCAAATATGAAAAAAATTATGTTATTTGTGATTTTTTTAAATTACAAGCTATTATCCACCAAAAGGAAAAAAAAAAAAAAAAACTTCAGTGGTAAAACATGCAGGTCTAATTTCATTTTATATCATTTTGGTTATCATCATTAAAACAGAACTTACAATATACTTTAAAAGACAAACTTTTAATAATTGAAAAATATTGTCATATTATTTTAAGTCATTTACCAAAGGCTATACTTCTAATGCATCTATTTTCCCTGATACTTACTGATCGGAGTGGAGCGAGACCTCAGTTTATATTGAATCTTTATTCTGTTCTGTTCCAAGGCTCTTTCGAAATGTCCCCTTAGAGATTTCCCTTATGTATTGCCTAACTCTGGATTATGTCAATCACTAAAAAAGAAGGAAAAAAAGAAAAAAAAAATAGAAAGAAAAAGTGCAGGGAGAAGTGGTATAACTTGGGCTTCAGGATATATGAGGTACTTCTGAATACTGTTTCAAGACAATCGATCTCTAAAGTCTTCATTGGACTCATCCTTTCTTTGCTTGCTAGACTGGATTTGAGTACAGAAGAATGATTTTGAGTTCCAAAAGATGTTCTACAGTACAGATTTTCTAAATCTCCCTCTCTCTCTCTCTCTCTCTCTCTCTCTCTCTCTCTCTCTCTCTCTCTCTCTCTCTCTCTCTCTTTTTTTTTTCCTATATAATTTGGGATGTTTTGTGTTGCTCTCAAGATTTTTTCTATTTGTTATTCCCTTTTTTTCCCCCTGAGATACTTACCAACCTATGTACCAATTGATAGGGGTGACCCAGGAATATTGGATTAGATGTTCTTAGAACTATTTTAAATTTATCTTAGAACATCTTTCTCTTCTGTCTTGGCTTTGTGTGGTCTTACGTATTTATACTGAGCTCATATGAGCCCAGGACTTAAAGTTTAGGTCCCTTAAAACAAAGGATTTGCCCAACTTTCAGGGAGCTTTAACTCTGAGGCAATTTAGCTTTGGGGGTTTTCTTCTGACTAGAGAGAAAGAGTATAAGGCCAGAAAAGATAACAACAAGGGTTAATGGAGGTAAATAGAAAGAAGGTAGAATAGTTGGGAAAAAGGCAGTTATTATAGTTAAGTTCAAGTTGTGGTGTGAAGGATCCAAAAGACTTTTTTTTTGAATTTTTGAATTTTTGAATTTTTGAATATAGTTTAAAACATTTTGAATTTTGAATTTTTGAATATAGTTTAAAACATTTTATCTTAGTCAAGGAAGGCTTTAAGAAGGTAATTTTGGAAGCCAAGTTTCTTTTGGAGATTTCCTCAAACCAAGAAAAATCCAGACAGTTGGCTATTTGGAATTTTACTCCCTTGTTGTTTTAAGGCCATTTTCATATACACCATTTTATTCATATTTAAAATGATCAAAATACGCCTACGTTATTGTCTCAGTTAGCTTGGGCTGCCATAGCAAACTACCACAGACCGAGTGGTTTAAAGAGAAATGTATGTTCTCACAATTCTCAAGGCTAGAATTCCAAGATCAAGGTGCCACCATTGTCTGTTTCTGGTGATAGTTCTCTTCCTTGCTGGGAGAAGATTTCCTCCTCATAATGTCTTTATTTGGTGTGGAGAGGGAGAGAACAGCTCTCTGGTGTCTCTTTTTATAAGGGCATTCTTCCCATCAGGAGCCCCTCTCTCCCCACCCATAACTTTACATAAACGTAATTATCTCCCAAATGCCCCAGATCCAAATACCATCACATTGAGGATTAGGGCTCAACAGATGAATTTTGGGCAGAGGGTGGGCACAACTTAGTCCACAGCAATTACTGATGTTGAAATTACTCCGTTTAGAAAGATAGCCCTCAAATTAGATTTACAATGATAACGTATTTAAGAGACAAATCTGTGAGGGTTTAACAATGGTTTGTCCAAGTGCTTCTGCACCTTATATCTATACTCTGGAACTTGACTGTGTCTAATAGCAGACAGTAGAAATCTTTAATCTCCGATGGGCAAATGTTTGGATGTAAGACATATCTAGAACTAAACTGTCACGGACAAAACAAGACGAGGCAAGGAAAGGTTTGTTTTTGTTTTTTGTTTTTTTCTTTTAAGTTTCTGATAGGTGCTGCGAGGCAAAATATGTCCATGGCGCTGTTGATTAAACAAGATATTTTATTAGTTCTCTGGGCTGACTCAAGTGTCAGTCTTGTTGAACTTAACATCTGTCCTCTGCCCTACATATTAACCTCTATATACTCACAAAAGAAAAAGATGAGAACAGTCAGAAAGACCAGCAATATTTTTAGTAACAAGACAGATTTTCACCAAATATGAATTTTTAAATCTGATCAAATAATCAAAAGATCCCTAAAAGCCTGAATCAATCTCTGACACTATTTAGTATGAGGCCAGAGAGAGCATTCTTCATGCTTTAATAATGTTGAACTGCCATTTGTTCTTTTTCAAGATGACAAAGAAAGGACAAGATAAGTGAGGGGGAAGCTAAAGTGTAGCCATTTGAAACATTGACTCTGGGCTACTTGTCTAAGAATTTTACGAAGTTGGCATTTTTCTCATAGCCATCTTAGGTTTTTGCCAACTTATAAAAAAAATCACATCGTTTAAATTTCTTTAGCAACTTTGTCATCCATTTTTGAGTAAGGACACAAATCTTGGCTTCTGTTTGCTAATATATATAGTTCCCATAGTAAACAACAAAGCTTTCATTACTATGATGTCATATTTTTTGATGCAGATTGGAGCAGTATTATTAATGACATTTTCTGATAATAATGTATATATGTTTTATTTTCTGTTGTCACAAATATAACATTTATAATCCAAGAAAGAAATACAAGTATATGTATACATATACACCAGAAGTTGAATTTGAATATTAAACACTTCTATTTTATATACATATAGTATTTGAAAAATACCCTTATCAGAAAGGTGAAAAATTACTCATTGATCTGTACAAATTATTTCTCATGTCAAAAAATTTGACTATAAGCAGTTACACTAAAACGTTTTTCAAAGAGTGATACTTTCTCTGGGCAGACATAAGGAGCCATTCAGAAATGGTGTTCAATGAATGCCTAAAGGAAAGTTTTCAGTAATTATTCAAAATCTTATTGAGATACTTCAATTTACCCTGTAATGTGAATTAAATTATGCTTCTGGCTTATTTAGATGTATATAATTTCTGGGCATTTCAGTGATATAAAATGCAGACGTGACTTCCATTCATATAGGAAGACTAATGCAACTTGAGTAAAGGGAGTGTTGTAACAAAGAAAATGTTTCTTTAGAATTAAAGGATTTGTTAGTGAACTATGAGAGATTAGAGCCTTTTAGGTGAGGAAGACCTACAGAAAATTGAGAAAGATTTGATATTGCTCTTGGGGTTCCCGTTCTCCTCCCTCTTAAACGGCATTGTTCTCCTATGGGAATATTGGGCTGTTACAGTTACTTGTCTTACTTGGTGTATGCACAGAATGTTGCTATTTATCTTGACTTATTTGATTATGTGTCTCTAGCATCTTTTATCTTACTCACTGGTCTAGGAGTACACGTTATTCAAGATTAGATCCTATGAAAATTTAGCACTTGTTTATAAGTTGAAAACTTTGGTCCTACAGGATGAAATATCAACAACTTGGCTTGATAGTTATGTCTCCATGTACCTTGGCCCCTATATAATTTTTATCTATGCAATTATACTTTCTGAGTTTCATCAGCTCAACCATAGGTTGTAGCTATGCAAATTTCTTCAAAATCCATCACTGTTCTGGTTTCTGTATTTTTACTTAAGTTACACTGTCTACCTCCTTTTCATAGAACCAAATCTTACTCAAAGTTTTTGATAATGTCACATTCTCTTTGAAGTGGAAATTTAAATATAAAATGTAAATATTCCAAATATTAGTTGATTACTTCATATGAAACAGAATAGAAGAATGCAAAGGGTAAATGATTTTTTTTTTGGCAAGTGATAATCTATTCTAATGATAGCAAGGGGTGAGCAGCCTAAAATCATTAGCTGGACTATATTTCAGTTCTCTGTGTTATTTAAATCATCTATTGAAACTATATATCTTATACATTTTTTTGTGATTTGTAATTCATATGTAAAATTCTGAAGAGTGGGTGTATTTTTAAGGAGATAATTGAATAATTAACTTCTTAGAAGTGAGGATGAACATTATGTAGATTATATTACTCCTCATACTTTTGTAAAGTGAAGCCCATTAAATAATCTGTCAGTGCTACAGAACTAAAGGCTAATCAATTATGTCTCATAACCTTCAAGAGATTCTTCATATTTTTAATATCATTTCTTCAATGAAGATTAATAATTCATTTGATGCTTGTTCTTTTATTCCGGTCAGCCAAAAAGGTATTGCAAAAGAGACCAGGCAGAAAAGGGAGAGAGGGGAAGGGTTAAAGGACAGGAGGAGTAGGAGGGGGAGCATAAGGAAGAGGGAGGAGGAAGGAAAAGGGACAGGAAGAGGGAAGAAGGAAGGTGAGGGGGAGAAGAGAGAGATTTTTATTTGTCACATGATAACATTGACTATATTATGTTTGAAGTAAAAGATTAATGTGGAAAAATAGAAAGATTAAGCTGTAAGAAAAATAATCGTGTTTATTTAGTAAACTACTCATTGGTTGATGATATTCAATCTAGTTCAAAAATTAGGGACCAAATATGTGAGAAAAATTTACTGAGATCTTTCTGAAAAAAGACCACCCCCACCAAAAAAAAAAATCATATAATACTTCCTCTTACTAGGACCTGAGTAGTCCAACCCACCACCTTTCTGACACCGATGAAATCAAATAGCAATAATTCTGTGAAAGGATAGAGATTTTTCTTTTTCCTTTTTTTTTTTCCTGTTTTTTCACTATTATATCTTCAGAGCCTGGAATATGGGTGGCCTAAGTATAGACTTAATAAATATTTTTTGAATAAACTGTCTTCTTTATTCAATTAAATTACGTGGGCTGATATATAGAGGGTGACAAAAAATGTATACACATTTTAAGAAAGAAAAAAACTGTATTAAAATTGTAATACTCAGTATATACCAATAACAGAGATGAATACAAGTCACATTTGACTTCCGCAATTACAAGAGGTGCTGAAAGTGGTTACCACCAGCATCCAGACACTTCTGATTACGGCAAACTACTGCTTGAGCAACATTGACCAAAGTGTCTATTTGTATACTTTTTTTTGGCACCCCTGGTATATATAGTGACTAGTTCCTTAACAACTATTTGAATTTGTATTAAATTGTAATTTTCATGAAGACTATAAACTAGAATTTGCATTATTTCCTTGATTCATGTTCTGTTGTGTGTAATAATCATCAGTATTAAAAACAAGCAAATACCTAGCTAACAAAGTACCCAAGGAAAAACAATTTTGGGCTGATAAGAGAATTGTGTAGTGATCACAAAAGCTGACACACGTGAAAATTAGATATATATTTGTCTAATACTGACCTATATGAAAATCATATTTGACATAGTTTTATTTATATATAATTCGAATATTTTTTCATAAGTTTTAAAATTTTCATTTGCAAGATTAAAATGCTGATTTATTTGTAGTTTTATTCTTGCTTCCTTGACAAATACAGGTAAAATATGTTTAACGGTGTATAACGTTGACACACTTATCTTGAAAGAATGACAGTAAAATGCATTTTGGTTTAGCTCCCTTTCCCCTGAGGACATTATCTGTTGCTATGTAGAATGCTTTGCAAATTTTTGTGTCCTTCTATATCAAGCACCTTCTTTCTCCTCCCTTTATTATTTTTTTTCTGTATGCTAGAGTTTAGGATATTAGATTATAGATATTTGGGGTTAAGCGTTATTTAAATGATATAGGCCTTGGAACACATGTTTTTCCAGAGTGAATAGCGACTGTGATTTCATCTTATGCTTGGAAAATTCATAAAGTATTGTTTTGAGTGGTAGAGCAGATACTTATTTGTCTGTACTTGTTATAGCAAAATTGCTCCAAGGATAGCTCTGGGGCTCTTTCTAAGTTTGAAATGAGAAACATAACTGGGAAAGTCAGCACATTTACCAGACTTTTTTTCTCTCTAGGTGAATATTATACACACACACACACACACACACACACACACGCACGCGCGGATACACACTTTGCTGTTTATATTATTTTTTTATTTTCAGAGTATTGAGCTGTAGACAACATCTGAATGAGAATTTTAACTATGAGTTTCTATAATTTTCATTCATCATTTCCACACACACACATAATAGGTGGGCAAATCTTTGTGGCACTTATGTCAAGAATCTTTTTTCCCCATACTGTTTAGGTAACCATTTTAATGAAAACCTGCCCTGCAGCATCAACATCTACTTTGTCATTAATTATGCTCTTTATAAGTGCATTGTCCAATTTTGTGTAACAAATTTTCGTAAAACTTAATGACTCAAAAAAAAAAATATCATTCATCTTTCATGATTGTTGTGGGTCAGAAATTCAGAGGTACAACAGGTAGAGTTTCCCTCTGCTTTGTGATGTTTAAAGCCTCAGCTGAAATATAAAACCTTCTCACTCACATTATTGGTTGTTGATGGCTATCAACTCAGGGCTTCAATGGAACAATCATCCATACCATCCATTTGGAATTGGCTTCCTCACAGCATGGTGGCTAGGTCCCAGCAACAAGTGTCCCAAGAGAGAGCCTTACAAAATGCATGGTGACTTCTGTGACTTAGCCTGGAAAGTTAAATAACATCACTTCCACATTCTTTTAGTAAGGGCAGTCACAAAGGTTATACAGGTTCAAAGGGAGGGAACTGATATCCTATCACTCAAGTAGAAAGTTTAAAACAAGCAAGAGGGGATATTTATTGGTGTGGCCATTTTTGGAAAATGCTGTCTGCCACAATGTTCATCAACAGTCCTGCAAAGTTTAACATGGAAAGTTTAATGAACAAAGTATGTACCCTCTACTTGAATTACTTAGAAGCAGTAAGCCACAGATAATGATGTCATCCTAATATTTACGAATGGAATCTGCTCTGGTGATGACAGACTTTATAGACATCTAGTGCTACTATTGTTCCTATGTATAGCCTTTTTTTGGAAGCTTGGAAAACACCTAACCTAGGACCTTATACTTTAAACAATGGATGCACAGATGGAGAATTTCTGATAAAGGTTTTAATACCTACGTCATCAGAAAGCAATAGTAGTTGTTTATGACTACTCTTTCTGATGCTCCCTCTATATTAGATGTGTATTTGTATAAAATGTATATATGTATGTAACATATGTATGTAATATATGTACTAGATATAATATTTGCATATGTAATACATCACACACACACACACACACATACCCATAGATCTCTATACAATGTATTTTTAAATGCACTAAAAATCTGGATCACATTTGGAAGAAGACGACCAGAATGACAAGGTAATAAACTTTCCAGCATTAGAATTATTGAAGCATTAGCCCAATAGCCTGAATGGATATCTGTAAGAGATTTTGAAATGGAAGCAGTTAGTAGTAGGAACGGTACAGATTCAGTTAGTAGGTGGGAGTTTGGACTGATAAGATCCTTTTATTTAATTATTAATATTAGCAAAAGTAATTCTTTAACCTTCTCATAAAATGACTCTTGCATTGGTTTGGCAGCACTGGTAGAGCTGCCATAAGAAAGTACCTCACTGGGTGGTTTAAACCACAGAAATTTAGTTTCTTACAGTTCTGCAGTAGGTGTTTGAGTTAAAGGGTTCTGCAGCTTTAATTTCTTCTGAGGTGTCTCTCCTTGGATTGTAGACACCGTGTTCTTTCTGTGTCTACACATTGTCTCCCCTCTGTGTGTGTCTGTGTCCTAATTTCTTTTTCTTATAAGGAGACCAGTCATACTGGATGAGGGCTCACCCTAATTTTAACTTAATTACCTCTTTAATATCTCCTGATACAGACATATTCTGACATACTGGACTTAGGGTCTCAACATATAAGTAGGGGATGGCACACTTCAGGAAATTACAACCATCAGATATATTTTTCTATTTATTACAATAAAATAACACTTTATCCATAAATTTCTTTCTCTGTAGTCAGGAGGGATTTATAAATGATCAATTCGTGAAAGACATTCAAGAAAGCCATTGGCTCTTTCTGCTTGTATTTAATGTGCCAAGCATGCATTTTGCCTGCCCTAAACATTGAGTTATACCAATAAAATTGGTGACTTACACACTGAATTCACATTTTTACATTGGTCTATTTTTCTCTATCACTGTTGAGTTTCAGTTTTATTCTACGAAATATTTGCACAATGTAAGATTTGTGAAAATAGCTATTCAAAAGCTGAAACAGGAATAAATTGATATGAAATTGGTTAAAATATGCAATTTCTGAAATAAAATTTTATAATAAACTTGATAGCTCTCCAAACATGTATCACAAGATGAAAGATAACCTAGGCACACAACAACGAAGTACCAGAATTTGGATCATGTGAGATAAGCTTGCTAAATGTAATTTTACTTTTTACATTTTATAGTTTTGTCTAAAATTCCCAGTATATAGTTATTTTCATGTCTGTCTCTGTGTTTTTATCTCTCTAATCAGTTCTTAGTTCAGGATATTTACAATTTCTATGGAATTCTTCACACCTTTAAAAAAATTCCCTGGATGATATTATCCTTACACAATATGGTTGTACAATGTATGTTTTTAAATTTAAATTACTATTTAAATTATTTCTTAATTAATTTGAAGGTCTGCATCTTGCTTTTGTCAATTCTTATTTCTCATTCACCCTTACTTTCACTGTATTTTCTGTTTTTCTAATATACTGAGAATTTTGTTTCATTTTAATAATGTACTTGTAAGCAAGTAAATATAGAATGTATGTGTTTGAAACAGAAGTGTTAAAATTTCTAATACTCTGCACTCTTACTTTTATCCCTTCTTGTCACTATACTGCCACTTCCAGTGATATAGGAGGCCCTCACTGTTCTCAATTCATTAATTTCACTCGTATTGTCAGTGGTCTCACCCATCTTGTTCCTATACTTAGATTTTGCCCAGGCTATCTATAGAAAATATAAAGCATCTTTGTTAAATGATTAGTAGGAGATCCACATTAACTTCCGAATCAAACACTAATGTTTTAGGGTTGCTGAGAAGGTCCTGAAGGTATTGGCAATCATCTGAATCACCATTCCTCAATTGCTTTTGTCTTTTCTAGGCCCCAGCCTCACTGAATTATGTGAATTTCTCAAGCTACATAACATTTTCTCATATCTCATTGCCTTTTAACACTGTTTCCTATGCTTGGCCAGCATCTTTTCTCTCATGCCTCAGTTCATTTTTCCTCAATTTCTCATTCATAAGACAAATATATATCGATTGCCTCCTTTGCATCTGTGCTCAGTAGCAAGAGTGAACATGAAGCAGCAGTCCTACTATTCCAATCCTTCTGATTGCTTTACCTGGCTGGCTTCTGTGATAGCACTTTCTACATAGTGTCATTGCCCCAGTGCAGTAAGTTACATCACGGCAAATAGTTTGCCTTTTATCTTCTTCAGTCCAGTACCTATAACAGTGCCTAGGCATGGTATAGCTCAAGGAAAGCTATGTGGAATGAATATGTGTACCTATTTTTGCTCAATGTGTTTGTTTACAGTCGTGATGCAATCACTTGTATTTTCTGCTTGTTTTTCAATTCCTCTTTTAATTATGGACTAATATTATTTGATCAGAAGAGCATTTTATAAGCACTGAATTAAAGGCATTAATTCAAAGGCCCACCCAGATTATCTATGATGATCTATGTCCCTTACTTAAGGGCAACTGTGATAGACTCTAATCGTATCTACACAGTACCTTCACAGCACATCTCGATTAGTGTTTGATTGGATAACTGGGGTCTGAAGTATCAAAAAGAAATTCAAAAGTAGTTATAAACAATGATATATGGTAACATTTTAAAGCTTCTTACTGTTTCTCCAGCATTATCCTAAGCATTTCACATGCATTAATTCATTTTATCTTCACAAGTACCCACAAGAAGATATTTTTATTATTTACATTTTACTGATGAGAAAAAACTACAGAGAGGTAAACTTGATTTAAGATTCTATTTCATTAGAAGACATGCACTCCACATAAGCATGTATTTTTATCATTTAAGAGGCATGACAATTAAGTTCGTGAACTTGTCACCATGTGCTTATATGGCAGCACTGTACAAACAGCTCAGTAAAGTTTCATAACTTTTGTATATCAGTGTCTCACAGCTGTGTTATGTGGACGTGTGACGGTGTCTTGCTGAGTGACATTTATTATTGTTGTGTGTTTTTGTGTGCCATCGCAAGAATGTCTGAGCTTGAATTAGAGCAATGGACAAACATTAAATTTCTTGTTAAACTTGGACAGAGTGGAAGTGAAATCAGAGACATGTTAGTCCAAGTTTATGGAGATAATGCCATGAAGAAAATGGCTGTGTACAAATGGGTTAAACGTGTTTCTGAGGGGAGAATGCACCACTGATGAAGAGAGGTCAGGGTGGCCAGTAACCAACAAACACTACAAAAACATTGCAAAATTTTGTCGAATTGTATGTCAAAATCATCAGTTAACTGTGAGAAGCATAGCAGACCAAGTAAATATTGATAAAGAAACAGTTAGGAAAATCTTAACTGAAAATCTTGGCATGAGAAAGGTGTGTGCAAACATGGTCCCAAAGGAGATCACTGATAAACAGCAGCAAAGGACAGTCGAAGTTTGCCAAGACTTTTTGGAGAGGCAAGATGATGTTTTGGGTCTTTTTATCACTGGTGATGAAACATGGGTGTACCAATACGACCTTGAAACAAAGCATCAAACTACACAATGGAAGCCAGCCAATTCCCCATGACCAAAAAATTTCCATTAGTTCAAAGCAAGAGTCAAAACGATGTTGGTAACCTTTTTTGATGTCAGAGGGATTATTCATTATGAATTTGTACCAACTAGACAAACAGTCAACCAAGTTTACTATTTGGAAGTGCTGAAAAGGCTGCATGAAAAAGTTAGACAAAAACGACCTGAACTTTTTGCCAACAATTCATGGCTCTTGCATCACGACAATGCATCAGCTCACATGACACCATCTGTGAGGGAGTTTTCAGACAGCAAACAAATAATTGTATTGGAACACCCTCCCTACTCCCCTGATCTGATTCCCAATGACTTCTTTCTTTACCTGAAGATAAAGGAAATATTGAAAGGAAGATATTTTGATGACATTCCGGATATGGAGGTTAATATGATGACAGCTCTGATGGCCATTCCAGAAAAAGAGTTCCAAAATTGGTTTGAAGGGTGGACTAGGCACTGGCGTGGGTGCATAGTTTCCCAAGGGGAGTACTTTGAAAGTGACAGTAGTGATATTCAGCAATGAGGTATGTAGCGCTCTTTGTAGGATGAGTTCACAAATCTAATTGTCAGACCTTGTATATTTACTGGTGTATCTCAAATACCTGTAGTGGTGCTAGGCAAGAAAAATCAACAGTGACTGATTACAAATATATTTGAAAACATATATTTTTCTAAATTATATACCTTTCTTTACCACAGATAAATGTATCTAATAGTAGGTTTTATCCTGCCACATGCCACTCATTCTCTAATGTAACAATAGAACAATTGTTGCAAGTCATTTTGAAGGACAGACCATGGAACTTGAAGCATTTGGATGATGAGTCAAATCTGTGTTAGGTTCTGAGGCAAATTGCTTAATGATTATACAGGTTTCTTAGGATAAAGAATTCAGATGTGAGAATATCTTCGAACAAAAACATAACTGAAAAATATAAACTATTAAATGTATTAGTTTAGAACACTTAATGCATTATATTTAAGTGAGAATCAGAATGAAGTATGGCCAATAAATAGCATGGGGAATAGAGGCAAATTGGTTGAATTCTGGCTTTGTTATTCCTAAACCGTATGACCTTGAATAGTGTACAATGGGGATAATGATAGTACTTACTCCATGTAATTTTTCTGAGGTATAAAGACAATATAGTGACTATAAATGAATAGTTAGTACATAGAACTGTGCCTGCTGCATAAGGTTATTTAAGCATTTGTTAAATAAATGCTTAAACTTTACCGGTGGGTTGTTGCATGGTAAATAAATGGATTCTGGATATTTGAAAAGGAAAATAGAAAAGTGAGCACTTCCAAGTCAAAAAGCAAATTCTTTTATTTTAAGCTTATAATTTACTCTTAGCAGTAATCTGGTGAGTTGGAGTTGTGACTTCAAAGGTAGTTATATGTGATACTTATAAGTTAACTGTGCTCCAGGCACCTTCCATAATGTAAATATTTTAATTTTTATGAAAGAGAAAAATGCCTCTTCTAATAAATCTTTGGCATTTCTGTGAACATTAATTAAATATATATTGCTTTCTTAGTGCTTTAAAATTGATTTCATGAATTAAAAGACCAAAGAAAGATGAAAGTTCAGTAATTAAATGAAATATTTTTGATATATCAAACTGGAGAAAAAGAATAACAATATTTCTGTGTTTAGATTTTGCATCTCAGTTTATTAGGATTTTGAAGTAAACATTTTGTAGAATACGGTAATAATGGAGTCATTTCATGTAATAGCACATTCTTTATGGTGTAATAAAAGGTTACATGATAATGTAAGACTATTCAATTTTAAAACTAGAAATAATTTCTACTCTGCCCCAATAACTGCAGATTTCTGACTTAGGGGTCCTAGAAGATTTGATCATTTTTGGTGTTCATATGCTTATAACAGCTTAGAAATATTCTTTGTTTTGAAAAATTTGTACTTTCCTTTTATTATTTCATTCACTTTTTTTGAAGTTATAACTTCTCTATTACTTATGTGCCTAACATTTATTGCATTTATTAAACTAATTCTTGTATCTTATAATAAGTGCAATTTAAAGATATTGAAATGAGTGCAATTTAATTTCACCTAGATATATAGGCTCAGTCATTTACATAGAGCTCTCAACCATCCATCTTTAGAAGGTCCATTAATTTTCAATTTTTTCATAGATAGAACAATTAATGTTTTTCTTCCTTATTGATTTATTCATTGTTTAACTCCATGTACTTTTGGGTGCAATGTCAATTGTGTTCCAACCTCTAGATCATAAAAGAATAAGTAACAATATTAAAATTAACTTCAGTAGACAAATATTTCCTTTTTTTTTTTTTTCATGCTCAATTCTTTCTTTTTCCATTTAAAATAACTTAGTTCTGTGTCTCTTCCTACAGAACTAGGTAAGTGCTTTTGCGTACTCTGGTCAGAAGCTTATTGCACTAATACTTGAAAAATATCTCTAGAAGAAGAAATCAAAGCTTCCTTAAAGAAGGGGAGACGTTTCTTTCTTGTTCTACCATTAAGTACATTTCTTGGAACATATCAATAGTTCACTAAATATTTACTGAATAAATTAATGTTATATCAGAGAAATAAATCAATAATGTTCTTCTTAGTCTATTTCTTTACTAGCAGTGGTTAGAAAAGAGTTGAAATTTAAAATATAATAAAGTTTTCGGCTTCCACCTATGATGGAATTGCTTGTCATAGACTCAAAGCTGATGCCAAGAATAGAGAAAATTAAATTAAAAAAAGAAAGAAAAGGAAGAAAATCGTTTGTGATGGAATTGGAGAGACAATGAGGAACCAGGACCCCTTCTCCTTGAAGCATACGGGACTTTAAGTTTTGTCTCATGAGCACTACAGGATTGTTTTAAATTCAACTATGCTTATAATGGTCATGTATTTTATACTTCAGACTCTATCCCTGAGTAGAATACTAATTCAACAAATATTTTTAGAGGAAAATTGAAGAACATTGGAACCATTTCTTACATCTCTTTCTCTTTCAGATCATGGTCCCACACTTCTTGGATGACTCGCTGCCTTTATTGTATTTTTGTCTTTTTTGTTAATGTGTGCTGTCATCTTTAGTATTTCCCTCTTTCTGCATTGGTGAGGGAGTTAATTAGTTGTCTTGCTCTTAGTTTTTGAAATGAGTACTTAGATCAGTGGTTGTTGACCTTTCATTTATAATCAACTCAAATATCACTTTCAGCACTAGCAGTTTTCATTTTTTCACGAAAATTTCATTTCTACTGGCAAATTCCTTCCTTTGATTATCCATTTTTGTAAAATGTCACGTGGGTTTATCACTGGGAGACAAGAGGACAATGCAACTAGACTCTTTGAAACTGAGTAACAGATGCATGGTGACCTATCATTGACAGACTTTGAAAGAAGCAATATGTGTGTCACTGATCATGATGCATATCTTTTATTTGTGTAGTGATTTGTGGACCAAAGAGCTAGTAGAGAAATTTGTCCTTTATATAATTACAGGTGATGCACCATGCTAACTTAGATTTGAACAACATTTTTGGTGATGTCTGGTGTTATTTATCTAAACCATGTAACTGACATTTGTGCATATCAGAACCATGTAAAATGAGGATTGAATATATATATATATATATTCAATATATATGTATGTATATATATATGTGTGTGTGTGTGTGTGTGTGTGTATATATATATATATATATATATATTCAAGCTACAATATGATGTTAAAGCTACAATATGATATCACTATAAACATCTAGGAATAGCTGTGGTAGGCAGAATTCTAAGATGACACACGACTTTTGCTCCTGTATAATTACTTCCACTGGAAGGGACTTCACTACTGTAATTATGTTATGTTACATGGCAAAAGGAATTTTGCAGATGTAATGAAGGTTATTAATCAGTTGACTTTGAGATAATCAAAAAAGAGATAATCTAACCTAATTACATGAGTCCTTTAAATCAGAGAATTGTTTTCCCCAGTTGGTAGCAAAAGAAGAAATTAGACAGATTTGAAGTATGAGAGGTCTTCAACGTGAGGGGTGTTCTCCACTGCTGAGATAGATAGGCCTTTGGCCTTTGACCTGAGAGTAGCTTCTAGGACCTCAGAGTGGTCCCTGGCCAGTGACCAGCAAGGCAAAGGAGACCTGTGTCCCTCTACAACAAGAAACTAAATTTTGCTAATAACCTCAATGAGCTCTGAAGTGGATTCTTGACCCACAGACTTTAGATAAGAAGAGCATGGCCTGGCAGCCAACTTGACATTGGCCTTTGGGATAATAATCAGATAACCCAATTGATCCTACCTAGACTTTTAATGTACCAAACTATAAGATAATAAATAAATATTGCTTTAAGCTATTAAATTTATGTCAATTTGTTATGCAGCAATAAAAATTAATATAATATTAAAATATAAAAAAATTGGCAAAACCAAGTGTTGTTACAGAAGTAGAACAACCAAAACTCTACTGTTTGGCAATATCTACTGAAGCCAAACATAAAACATATGAATATACACTAAGAATATTTCATAAGTGTTTTTCCAATATGTGAGTAAATCTATTTGTGCACCAAGAAAAAAAATAAGTACAAGAAAGTTTTTAGACATTTTGAAATAGCCCCAGACCAGAAACAATCCAAGTGTCCATCACCAACAAAATGTATATGTGTGTATGTGTGTGTGTGTGTGTGTGTTTGTGTATGTGTGTGTGTGTGTGTGTGTGTGTGTATACCGGTGGTGCCAAAAATGTATACAAGTGGACACTTTGGTCAACATTGCTCAAGCAGTAATTTGCCATAATCAGAAGTGTCTGGACACTGATGGTAACCACTTTGAGCACTTCTTATAATTGCAGAAATCAAACATGACTTGTATTCATTTTTGTTATCAGTATATATTGAGTATCATAATTTTAATAGTTTTTTCCTTTCTTAAAATGTGTATACTTTTTTGGTACCCTTTGTATATATAGTGATATATTCATTCATTGGAAAGCTACATATTTATAAGAATAAACAAATTACTGCTGTACATGAATGAGTCTTACAAACATATATTGAATTAAATAAGTCACACATAAAAGAGTACACCCACAAAAGAATATGATGTCATTTAGATAAATATTAGAGATAGACAAAGTAATCGGTGGTTATTTAAGTAATAATAATGACTAAATTGGGAAGCAACAATAATGATTGGGAAGGGGTACCACAGGGAGTTTTAGGATTCTAGTAATGCCCTGTTTATCTTGATGCTGATTATATGGATGTATTCATGTTGCAAAGATTAATTTAATTGTGTATGATTTGTGTACTTCTCATTCTCCAATGAAAAACTTTTTTTTAAATTAAAGTTTATGGGGGTGACAATGGTGAGTAAAGTTACATAGGTTTCAAGTGTACAATTCTGTAATACATCATCTATATATCACATTGTGTGTTCACCACCCAGAGTCAGTTCTCCTTCCATCAACATATATTTGATCCCATTTACCCTCATCTACCACCTTACCCCCTGGTAACCACTAAAGTATTGTCTGTGTCTATTAGTTTTTATTTTTTCATTTGTTTGTCTTGTTCCTCTGCTGCTTTCAGTTTTATATTCCACATGTCAGTGAAATCATATGGTTCTCGACTTTTTCTGTCTGACTTTCACTTAGCCTAATAAGCTCAAGATCCATCCATGTTGTTGCAGATGGCACTATTTCATCTTTTCTTATGGCAGAGTAGTATTCCATTGTGTATACATACCACATTTTGTAATGAAGGACTATCAAATGTTGACAACACCTGTTTCACTGTGTAGCTTAAAGAAAGAAAAATCGCCTACAGTCACACAACTAGTGAGTGGTAAGACATAGCATAGAAAATTATAAGTAAGGATAATTTAATGATAATTAATATTTTAGTTGAATTATCTCTTTCATTTGACTGAAACTAAAAAAAGAGAAAACGGGAAAGTGAAAATGATCGATAAATAATTTTGACATTCACAATTAATTCTTTAATAAAACAGTTTGCCGGGAGGACTCATACCACTCTGTAGTCTCATGTGCTGCTGTAGTTCTCACTCCTATGGAATCAACAATAGAAATGAAGAAAAGAGAAGAAATAAAACTTCCTGAACCTTCCAAACAGTAAGTTCTTCATTTTAATTTTTAGAGCTTTGATGACTGATTAGATTACTGATCAGAATTAGATTGCTCAGATTGTGATTTATAATGAGTGTGTTAATACTAGTATATTGAGAGGACAGAAATAAATTTTGTACATTTAAAAAAAATCAATATGTTGTCTCCTGAATAACTTCTGTGTCTTCTAAATTCATGTGTTTGAAATAAGTTTCATTTTGTTACGTTATCTTAGGAACATGGGTAAGTAGTTTAAAGCACTTTATTTCCTTAATATTGTTATTATGGATCCACTGTTCTTGGATTGCTTATTTTATGTTTGTAGGCTTCAAAGGTCTAAAATGTGATGAGTTTTTAATATAAATTTGCTAGCCTAACTTTGGTTTGCATTTTTATAAAGAATGGAAGTTATTATTTTTAACTATTTTAAATAAATTATCCTAAAGTAAAACTTGACACCGTTTATTGTTTCCATATTTTTGCTATTTAAACAGATCAAGCTGAATTTAAATTTGATCTTATAATGAATAAATGATAGATTTTTTTCCCATATAATGGCGAAAGAGAAATAAATTTATGGTAATGGATGTAAGATATATGGACTTGAAATATCAAATAAACTAGGATTATTTCTAGGTATGCATTAAATAAGTGAAAAGGGAAAACCTACTGATGATTTTCCAGTCAAAGTAGTGCCATACCTGCTTTAAGGTTAGAGACTAAGTGATGTCTGGTGTTGCCAGGGATTGCTGGCTAACCCCTTCATGAAAGAGGTATGAGTTACCTTGATGTGCCTGCTACTTTTCCCTGTTGGATAACTTGTTTGTTTCTTAATGTCTTTCTACTGAATAAGCTCCTGAAGATAGCATTCTCTGGAATAAGTGCCTGATACTCTTTGTGAAATCAATTAGAAAATCCCTTAATGTTACATTCAATAATGCTGAATTCAAATGGAACAATGTATATACTTGATTGCGTGAAGATGTTATTAATATTCTCATTATAGAGAAAAGAAATATAAACCAATTCAGAAAGTAATGATTGTAATTCAATTTTAATAAATCTAAAAGTGAAAACAATTTAACTGCTCTTAATGTGGTCTAATTTTTAGGTTCCAAAAGCCATTTTTGTCTAATAGGAGGAACATTACAGCTCATATATACCAATTGAGTTATATTTGAAAACTCATATGTATTTTCCTGATATATATTTTATATATATATATATATATATATATACATATATATATGTATATATATGTATATATATGAGTTTACATAAGTTATCTATATATTTGTAATTGGATCTTTAATTATTTTAATTATCTTTCAATGACCCTGTTCAACACTGGCGAATACTGTTATTTCCTTACATAAACTGTGTTTTTTTTTCTAGTCTTTATCTACTTCATAAATATTCAATCTTCTTCATTTTTTTATGAGATATGTATTAAAGCAGACAGCATTTATTAACTGGCTGTCTCTTTTCTTCCAGTTACCCTATGTCCACTCTGATACTCCTCTGCGTTTCTTGTTTAAGCACTATTTCTCAACAATATCACTCATTCATTCATTTAGGTTTTGTTATTGTTTTTGTTTTTTTGAGTCAGGAATATGTTGGCTAAAATCTTAACTCTGCTACATATTAGATGAAAATTGGGACAGTTAAACTCCGTGCTTCCCTTTCCTCATCTATTAATTTGTGTGATATCACCATCATTATTGGGTCATTGTGAGTATTATGTGATGTTAAATTGGTAAAGGACCTGAAATCTAAAAAAAGAACCCTAAAAGTATTACTTATGTGGTCCCTTCCATAGCTTCAACTGTCAACACTGTTGATCATTTACAGATATATATTCTTCTCCTGAAGTCTTTTCTGAATGCACGTCTAATATTTAAAGTTGCTGACCTGAATTGTCTAGCTAGGTGTCCTCCCAGAATCTTATACTAAGTGTGTTTAAAACCAAATTAACGATTCCTCTAGCCCTCTTAAACTTTTGATTCTTTCTGACTTCTACGTTTATATAAAGCCACCATTATTTTTCTCTTTTTTTCCAAATCTCCACATGTTTTCTCCCTCGCATCTCATATTCGGTTAGCTCTTGATTACTTGATTAATGTCTCTGTTACATTCTTCTTACAATTTGAGCTGACCAGGAAGGCATATACATCTCATATTTAAAAAAAATAAAAAGTAGTTTTTCTAACATATTTATTCAATTTTGATCTTAATGAAGCCATTCAAATAGTGATCATCTATCAAATGGAGATCACATATGCCCTCCATACCTCATATTGATATTTTGAGAATTAAATGATAGGTGTGAATGAATATATGGCAAGAACACAGTATAAATGCAAAAACATAATGATTAATTCAAAACTCTCGTTTGCTAATGAGAGAAGCTCCAATGCATATTGGTTTCAGAAACATTAAGGGTGGCTGTTGTTCTTGGCTCATGTGATTAAAAAGTATAGAAGTTGAAATTTCTTCAAATATGGTTGAGTCTTGTACTCAAATAATGTCATAAAATGTTATTCTCTCCATCTGCATCTCCTTGCTCTGCTTTCCTATCTGTAGTTTCCATTTTTCAGGGAGGTTCCTCTAATGGTGACATTACTGCATTCAGCAGCTACTGGGATGGACTTTTATGTTTTCAACAAATCCAGTGTAAGGAGATCATTTCTCTTTCCCTGTAATCAAAACAAACAAAGAAACAAATGGACAAAATGTCGATTTGAGTGTCACTGACTTTGACTAGCTTAGCTTGCTTGACATGACTGTGCTAAAGCAATCACTATGCCCTGGAGAATTTAATATGATTGGCTGGAGCCACATTACCTGACAAACTCTGGCGCATAGGTGAAGATGACAGGGGAAAGATGATTCCACACTTGAAATATGGGTGATGTTGATGTAAGAAGCAGGAATTAATGCTTGGATGTCAAAACAATGGACATTCAATATAGGTAGTAATATAATCACCATTATTTCTAAGTCAGAATTCTTATTATGTTTTAACTATAGACATTAAAATACTACATTAAAATAGAGTTATGTGTGACTTTACTTCTTGTTTTAAATCATTTTTCACCTACTTAATTTTATTTCATATTATTTGATCCAGCTGTACTATTGAGAAGTACTGGATCAACCACCCTTTTGGGTGGTTAGGAATTCAGGCTGTGGGCTAGCTTTTTAGAAACATTCTTAACCATAGTTTGCTTCTTTATAATATGGAAGTTTCTTTATCTACCTTACAGTGCAATGCCTGAGACACAATAGGACAGCAAGAATATACAAAAAATTTTAATTTTTCTTTTTTTACAACAGATATATTGGGTCTAATCATATCACATTTTTATAAATGGAGTTACCAAAACCCTATATGGTATCAGTTTTGTATGTTTTGGATTTCTCATTAGGAAAAATAATAACTCTCCAATATAATACAAAGATATTAGAATGCTGTAAGTTGAGGCACAGTCTTTGGATACCTAATAATTCCTTTAAATTCAGGATGGAATTATTTCTTTAAGAAAAATTTTCAATTTAATTTTATAGGCTTCATGTGATAAATTTTTAAACCATTGAATCTTTGAAACATAGGACTTGTAGAATCATGCAATTCAGAACTCAGCAAATCTCTTGCTAAAAAGAATTGCAATGATCTCAGTATATGAGCTTCAGAGTGCATTAGAAAATCCATAAGAAAGAATATGGAAAAAAATGTATTTTCAAGGATTTTATAATGTAGGAAAAGAGTTAAAACCTGTGTGTAAGAGACAAATCACAGTATAAAGGCAACAGACATTGTTTATATAAGGTACAGATTTTGATTTAGGCATATGATTGTTTATAAAGGTACGTCAGGTTTACCAATGTATCAGAATAAAGTTATGAAAATAAACCCAGGATATTGGTCTTAATTATACCATTGTATTGATATGTAATTTTAGACTATAAAAATTATTTTATGACTGAAATATTTTCTTACAAACTTTTAGTCATAGTCTGGTGATAAATATTCTAATTTTGACAGTTTGTTTTTAAATATTCTTATGTATTTATCAGTTTTTAAACATTTTCAATGGGGAAAGAAGTAGGAATTATAGATTCCTATTGGGAATGAAGTATACATTTTTCAGCATAGCAAGTGATAGGGATAAAATATCCAAATCTTTTAGGAAGGAAAGTTGCATTCTGAGTACGATAGGAGGAGCTCTAGAGAGCTTTTCTCTTGTTGATATATCTAAAGTTCGTCGTAATTCACAAAGCAAAGGTGTGGATTTTACTTTATTTTTAGTATAGTCTGATAGGTAGCTCAGAATACCTTGGAAAGGATACATTTGCTAGAAAAAGAGAAAAAAAGTTTGTGATCCAAAAAGAGTACACAGTTTTCAATTATTTGGTCATGAGCGTAGAATTTTGAGATCTACGCTGGAGAAAGCTTTGAGCACAAAAATGTATAAATCTATAAAATCACAATATTAAAAATATGTCCACCTATCCAGCCACACGCAGCATGTTACTCAAACCTATCCATTTCTCAAATCACAGTTATGTGCTAATGAGCACTAATGATTCAAAGTCTGAAGAGAATGAAGAAACCCCTTCCATAATTAGTTTTGGGTTCTATTCTGTGCTTTTATTGGACATATATTTGTTGAAATGAACTTGCTCTGTTTGTACATACCATAAATCAATATTTGAAATGAAGGGATTTCGTGGCCATTGTAAATTTAGAAATACAGAAGTGTATATAAGGGAGAAATCATTCTATTACTTCTTTGCCCATTTCCATGTTTTTATTTTATTTTACATAGAGAGACCCAAACTTCCTAAGAGATTTAATTTTATTGTTTCAATTTGTGGAAATGATGCATTAACTAAACCTGCTGTCATTCAGTCCAGGTTCAAGGCCTCCTTGTAGCGCATAATTTTGTTGACATCAAAAAGGTTCATTGAGCTGCTTTTGAAAGGGCATAGATGCAATCATAAAAATAATGTCATATTTTTAAGAATGGCTAAAACTAACTTATTTTATTCTTAGGGGATACTTAACACACGTTAAAAATTCTGTTATCTGTTTTTCTTGACTTTTATCTGCATGAATACTGTATATTAAGTTTTGAAAATTTTAAGTACTCTCTAATGTCATCTCTGAAGTTGTTACACAAACTCTAGCTATACTGGAGACACATCAAAGACTCCTCTTATCAGCTAATCTCAAACCCTTGACAAATTTCAGGGGAACATATTTATTTATGCTTTCAGGTACACATTTATTCACTAGTTTAATCCATCAAAACCAGGTAATTCTTGAGTATTTGCTTTGTTCTTGGCAGTGTGCTCAGGGCTGGGGATTTGAAGTTGGAAGTGCCAAGTACTGTCTCTCATAAATTTGAGTGTCGTCAGGGAGACACATATTAATTGATTGGTTGCATCAAGGTTAAAGATGTGACAGTGGCTGTAAGGTACAGGTATATTGTATTATAAGGACATAGTGTAGGGCAGCTTTAACATAGCCAAGGATGTCAGTGAAAAAGCAAAGGAAGAATTTACCAGCGAAGATAACAGCTTGTTCAATACTCTGTGAAGGCTGCGAGCAGGGACAAATTAAAAGAAGGCTGAGAGAAGTAAAAATAAGCCAAAAATATGTTTTTAACCAGGCCCCAAGTGACGTGATCTTTTGAAAACTGCAACCTGGGTTCTTACAGAAAACAAATTGGGTGTGGTGAGGGCACTGGTGTGATGAAGCTGGCCTCAGAGAGCTAATTTGTGACCATTTCTTCCCAAATACAAGTTCAGTAATCTTACTCGGAAGCTTGAAATTAGCCCCAGTGGATGTATTTACATGATAGTAATTGGCAAATCTTACAAATCAGGCTTTTGCCTCTCCCAGAGAGCTGGTGGTTAACTTTATTTACCAGCACACCACACAATGAAGGATGGATTGAGTGTCTGTCTGTAATAAGACCATTTAGTTGATTGTTGACAGTAGCTTGGACTAGGGTGCTGGCATTAGAGATGATGAAATGTGAAGAGAATTGAGTCAGTGCATATTTCAGAACCTAGGGTAATTAAATATAGTTATTAAATTAAAATTTATATTACCAAGCACTTGCAATGAGAAGAAATATGTGTATTTTTATTGTAATTATGATAAAATAATGTAATATTGTGACAATCCAACATGTTATTTTGAATTAGTAATAGTTTAGTCAAGGGAGGCTTTTTATATTATTTTAATTTATATTGAATATTATCAATGGAACTATATAAGTGGGACTGTATATATAAATGAGCTTTACGCAGAATTCCTTTCTGAATCATTGCCATTGATTCTCACTGAAAATGAATAAATGAATATAAGTAAATTCCTCTTAGGTCCTTATGTGAATTCTTATAATTCTTTACTTTTATTCTATACTTGGTCTCTAGCTTTCGTTTACTCTCTATCACTTGGTGCCTTAAAACTCTCCCTTTCTATTTAAAAAAAATATCGGAAACTGAGGCATGACATAAATGGAATCACATATTTTGTGGCCTCTTGTGCAAGGCTTTTTTCACTAAACATGTTTTTGAGACTCATTTATGTTTGTGCATGTGCCACGCGGTCCATGCTCTTTCATTAGTGAGCACTGTTGCATCACGTGGATGTATCACAGTTGGATTATTCATTCAGTCCTTTCCTCATTTGACCACATTTGCAAAGTTACTGAATCACAGAGCCACAGGGCCTCTGGGTATGGAAGAGGGGTCATACAGACCATATTTATCCAACTCCACCCCTACACTACTGATATCCAATGCTTGTTACACTGCCTACAAAGCTGCTCAACCTTTTCTTGCATACCTCCAACTACAGGCAGCTCATTCCCTTAGAACAAAGTGTCTTCTGAACTTCGCCAGCCTGGCCTGTTAGAAAACTCTCCTTCAATTTCAGCACAAATCCACTTCCCTAGATAATTTCACAAAGGTCCTAGTTCTTGTCCTGGGATTGGTCAGGGTCAGTCAGCTCCCTCCTCCCCACCACAGGCCTTAGGTATCCAGGAGGCACAACCGCCACCCAGCCGTGTGCTGGTAAATGTTTAACTTACAACTCTAGTTTAGTTATTTTTATTGGTGTATAATATTCCATTGTATAATTTTATCAAAATGTGTTTATCTCACATCCTGTCAGTGGATATATACATGGCTGAAGTGTTTGCTTTACAAACAATTTTGCTGTGAATACTTATAGGCTCCTGGAACTGGTGTGAGGTTTCTCTGGAGGTGAGAGGGTAGGATCGTAAGGCAGGTACCTCTTTCAATTTAACAGAGGGCTAAACCTTCCCCAGGAGGCCTCGCTGTTCATACCCTTGCCCACACTTAGCCTTGTGAGGCTTTATACTTTTGCAAATCTTGTGGGTGTGAACCCACATCTGTTTGTGGTTTTGATTTACTTTGACGTATTTCTAGTGTTGTTGAGCCTCTTTGCAAATGTTTATTGGACACTTGTGTTTACTGTTCCATCAATTACCTGTCATAGCTTTTGTCCATTTCTTTATTGGGGATTTGTCTTCCTTCGTATTTATTTGGACAAGTTTTTTGTATATTCTGATTAATAAACTTGAACTGCTATGTGCAAAGCTTTCTTCCATTTGTGGGATATCTTTTAACAAATTGTGACTTTTAATGTACAGGATTTTTATTTGGAAAAATAAACAAATTGAGACATGAATACATTAAATATCAGGATCCTATTATGAACATGAAACAGCCTTCTTGCCATCCAGGTTGTGAAAAGAAATGGTACCTGTTTTATGCTTTTGGTCAATTCAAGAGTAGAAACAGCTGTCAGAGGAGTTAAGTGAAGAGACTCCTGTGGAGAAAGCTGTTGCCTAAATGTGAGCCTCCCGACAGCTTTTGGAGGGGGAGTTAGAGTTCCAAGGCATCACTTTCTAATCTCAAGCCGAGTAATGAAGGGTCGTCAAGGGACTCATTCAGAGAGTTTCTCGTGTGTTCTCTGCAGTTGGAACACAGTGGACAGATACTGAGTTATGCCCGAGAAAACTGAAGGAGACCACAGACTAGAATCTGACACCTGTCCCGAAAATCTAGAAGGTGACGATGGGCTCACCAGCTGTGAAAGCAGCGCCATCTTGAATTCCCAGAGCTGGTCAGGAAGGCCATATTGTTTTTTGTGAACTAACTGGAGCACAAGGAGACTCAGGAAATTGAGGCAAATGGTAGGATGTCCATCCACCAAGGATAAGGGAATTGAAGACACCACTTGTGTGTCCATTTGCTAGGCTCTAGAGAGAAGTAAAACCTCCTTAAAATACTATGGCAAACTGAGAACACCTTCCCTCTACCTTCCACCCTGTGGCAAGAACACGTTTACTGTGAGGCTGAGGACGCTTAAGTTTCAGGGACCTCACTTGCACCCGGGCCCTTCACAAGGCCCTAGACAGGGTCCTGGTATTCTTTCTTTTGCTTATTAATGTGTTATTATTATTTTTTTTTAAATGACACCTCTGGACTTTTAAACGTCAGGCTTCACAAAACACACATCTGTCCCTGAGTACCACCATCCTTAGATCTAGGCAGTCAAGATTCTTGCCTTGGATTCTGCATTGGAAAGAATTGAGTTATGTGTTTTCTCTGGCTGTGCCTTTTGCCCCAAAGTAAGAGTTCCAAAGAGCTAAAGGTTCCCCGTCAACAGGAGCTTATACCTCCAGCACCCATCATTCTGGGAGGTCCTGGCTCAATGGCCCTGAGTCCAGCCCTCTGGGCTGTACTACCCATGACCCAAGGGGCTGGGTTGGGCAGACCTTAGAGGGCCGGCTGGGACATTCACCCTCTGGCCTGATTATGCCGGAAGAAGCCCATGGTAGGAAGGAAAGAGGGGAAAGCTAGCTGTTTGATTAATTATGCAATATCAATTGATAGCCATTGTGAGAGGATTCTTCTGTGTTTCATAGTATCTAATCACCTATTGGAATATGTGGTCTCATCAGTCACTGGTTTATTAAATTAAAAAAAAAAGACTCGAGAAAGGTGATCGTTTTCAGACTTCATGTGTCCAGAGGATTTTAATACCAAATAAGTAAATAAAAATCTCCAGAGAAACCACTCCCCTTGATTGAGGGTTGTTATTTTCTCTCTGCTGTTTATTGCTCCTTAGTGAGTCATAATATCGCGTCCCTTGTGCAGACAACCTGTCAAGTCAAGAAATCCTGTTGTAAGATTTGCATCTAGTTTGACAATCCTTCTTTGTACATTGAACACACTAATGATATTTTTCAGATGAGTTTGGACAGCCCTAATAAGATGACTGCAGTGTGTCAGTTCACCAGTGTGGTACAGTACCGTTCTACTCTTTATAGTGTAACATAAATACAATTTATCAGACTGCTGAAAAAGCCTGCAAGTACATCAGCATTGTTGTGAAGGTAGCTCGTATGCAAAGGTAAAATGTGTGGTACCAGCTTCCAATGGCCCCTGCTGACACCATTCATGGAAAATTTTTATTTTCAGATAAATGAAATATTTCATTTCAATTTATTCTACAACAAATGTAGAACATAGCACAAATCATTTAATAACACTATAAATGTTATATTACCCAGTATTAAATTCCTGTTTTTTCCCTTCCAGGGCAGATAGACTAGTAGAAAAATTAAAAGCTTTGAAATCTAACAAAACTCTGCTTAGCAGCTGGAAGATGTGTACAGCGTATTATTAATTTTATTGCAATCATGTGTCCTCATTGATAAGGCAAATAGCACCTGCTTCATAAAATTGTTTTAAGTATTTAATGTTTAAATGTAAAGCAGGTAGAATAATTTTGGGCACAAAGAAAAAAACTATAAAAAATAGCTGATTTATTATCTCTTGTATGAAGAAGTTGGGGATAGGGGAAGAGGTCTATAAAAATATGTGATGTTTCATGGAATTTCTGCTTTTAGATTTTCCTATTTAGAACATGTGATTATCTGCTTATTTCTTAAGGAAATATTTTTTTTTTCATCTGCTAGATTTGACTGTCTTTTATATAAATATTGCCTTTTAAAATCTTCTCTAATACTTGCATAATAACTAGTGGGTACTTAAAAATTACTGGAGACTCTATTATTTTCTAAGTAAAATGCATAACCTTTGATTTAGAAAAAATCAACCATGATAGTTGTCTGTTACTATCAATTTGAAAATAAAGTTTAGGTTTGGTTAATGCATAGCCACTATTAATATTTCAATATTAACATAGTACATATCTGAATTACTAATATTTGAAGATGTCACATTGAATTCAAACAGTAATTTCATCATATAGATTGAAAGAAAGATCTCTGAACTAGGAGTCTGGAAACCTGACTCCCACATCTGGGACAGAACAAGGCTGTTTGTATTTCTAAACCATAGTTCTCTGTAAAATAAACATTGACAGTAAAGACTTCACAGAGAAATTCTAAGGAGTAAGAGTTTAGGAAAGCATATCGTAAATTGTGAAGGAGCCTACTTTTCTTTGTTGCTCTTTTAGAGTAATGTATAATAAACACATTAATATTCTCAAATCTCGCTGAATTAATGGATCATCACGACTGATGGAAAAATCGATGTACTTGTAGACTAATTGACTTCCATGCACTCCTATAATATTTGAACACTTCTATTATGGCACTTATTACACAAAAATATAATTTGATTATACTCTGTGCTGTCACTCTGTGTTTTCAGTGTTCTCAGAAGACACTGAAAACAGGTAGTATTTGAAGATAAATATTTTTATCAATCTTTTTGTTTTTTAATCTCTGGTGCTTGACAAAATATTATACATTGTAGGCACTGGATTAGTTGTTGAATTTATAAATATATTATTTTAAATAATATATTTGTTTATTCGACAGCACTTACATAGTTCGTATTAAGTGTCATGCACTATTCTAAGCTTTATAAATATTAACTCATTTAATCCTCCTAACTTTGCTATGTGCCATAATCATCCCCAGGTTATTACACCTAAGGAAACCAAGGTACACAGATTAAGCAACTTGTCCAAGATGACCCTTTAAAAAAATAATAAGTTATACTTTCTTTGCAATTATTTTAATTGCTAAATGTCGAACCTGACATGCTAAGCAATCATTCTTTTTTCCATAGTTCTTTTTATAGGCTTTTGCAACCTAAAAAATATGAATGTCATTGTAAACCAATAATGCAAAAAATAATTAGCATTTGCAAATCAACAGAATAAATAGGACTTAAGTAACAAAATTCTTCACTGTTGATTATCACAATCAATCAGTACCTCTCCATTTGTGCATATATTTCTACTCAAATGAGCCAAGAAGAAAAGAAAACTGTTTTTTGTTGTGGTTTGTTTGTTTTTTGTTTTTAATGCTTCTGTCCTACTTAGTGTCATTCATTTTACTAGCTACTTTTAACACTTTTTTTGTGTGTCTGTAGTTTCTGTTTTCTTTACATTTCTTTGGAACATAACTTTTATTAAGTTCATATCAATAATGTTAAAATTACATGTTTTGTCAAGGAATAAGGAGGAACATATCAATTTAGAGAGATAGTGTAAGTTTGTAAAAAACAAACAAAAAAAAACGTAAAAAACAAGATGTTCTGTCCAATCAATGTATCCATGTAAAATGTCATATGCTTTAAGAGATGCCATAATACAGTACATTAGATAAGGTATTGTGAAAAGAATTTAGAGATTTACTCTTTTAAAAATGTAGTTATTGAATGATTTTTACTTGTTTACAGAATTCAGCTTAGTATTTTCTCTGTAATTTGGGACCAGAAATAATGTCACGTTCAAGATTTTGTGTGGATCTAAAAGGCATGATGAAGACCTATCAGGACACGTACAAAGATAGATTATGGTATAAAGCTGGATTTTATAATAGTCAATGGATGTAGCAGGCTTCTTGTCACTGAAAGTTTTATAAAACTGTCTTGTATGACTGATGCAGGTGACTTTAGGGATCATTGAGGTAATGGGACCCAGTGATCTTTAAAATCTCTTCCAATCTACAGAATCTATTTCAAACAAGATCAGCTGCATTTCAGTTTTATATCCCACAGTTGTTGGTAAGCTGCAAGACTTCAACAACAGGCCAGAAAGACAACACTTTCATTGTTTTCAGTGATGACATAGAGATAGAGATAGAAATAGAGATATAGATAGAGATAGAGATAGAAATATATATAGATACAGATAGATATCCCCTTTTTTTAAAAAAAAGAAAGTGTGGAAAAATGATGCAGCTGCTGTGGTAAATAGTAGAGTGGTTCTTCAAAGAATTAAACATAGAATAATTATACGATCTGGCAATTCCACTTCTATGTATACACCCAGAAAAACTGAAAAAAAAAAGGGACTCTAACAGAAATTTGTACACCCATGTTCACAGCAGCATTATTCACAATAGCTAATAGATGGAAGCAACCTAGGTGTCCATTGACAGATGAATGGATAAACAAAATATGATATATACATAAAACGGAATATTATTAAGCCTTAAAAGGGAAAGAAACACTGACACTTGCTACAACATGGATGGGCCTTAGAGACAATTTGCTAAATGAAATAAGCCATCACCATTGGGCAAATACTGTTTGATTCTACTTATATGAGGTACTTAGAGTAGTCAAATTCATAGAGACAGAGAGTAGAATGGTGGTTTCTAGGATATGGGGGAAAGTGGGATGAGGGATTGTTGTTTAATGGGTATGGAGTTTCAGTCTGAGAAAATGAAAGAGGTCTGGAGATGGGTGGTGCTAATGATTGCACAACAATGTGACTCTACGTGATGCCATCCAACTACATTATTTTAAAATGGTTAGAATTGTAAAGTTTATATCAGTTATATTTTAACACACACACACACACACACACACACACACACACACACACACACACACACAAAGTGTGGAGAACTCTGAGAAAGATAATTTATATGTTGGTACAGAGGATCCCAAATGCCATCTATTGAAGATGCCAAGGTGATGGTGTTTACTAAAGCAATGATTAAACACACAGATTCCAAGAGCCTATCCTAGGAGATTTGTATTTCCAAGCTAGACTTTCTAGTTCCACATATTCAACATTTTACTCGTCTTCTCTCCTGGGGTGTAACATAAGCATCATTAACTCAATATGGCTAATAGTGAATTTCTTGCCAATCAACCATCCCCAGCTTAAACAAACGATAAGACAAAGACATTATTCTGAGACCTGTTACTCCTCAAGGATTAGCTCTCTAATAAGTGGTTTTACCATCCACTAATTGTTCATTCCAGAAACCAAGGACAGTTCTTGATACCAAGTTTCAGCCGATTTCAGTTACTTCCAAAGTAGAATTCCACATTTTTTCCTTGCCCCTCCTTTATTCTAGTCTTCACAACTCAGAGATCTCTTTCAAAAATGAAATCTCCTCAAGACCATTGCTCTTAGAGTCAAGTTAAAAAATAAATAAATATCATGTCTTTCAGGGTCTTGAATTGTCTATCCCCCTTCACCTATCACAGGCCAGTTCCCTATTCCTCTGCCCTAACATTGGCTTTCAGTTCTCTAATACATACTTCCTCCTTTTACTCAAGGCTTGAATGTGTATTGTTTACGTTGCCTATAATTCTTCTCTTATCTTGTATACTGGTGGGATTCTATTCACCTCTTGTAACTATTTGTATGAACCCTAACGTGGTGTACTACCCCCTCTCCAATTTTGGATAACTGGATTCTATGTTTGGAAAGTTGCTTACGTTTTTGAGCCCTGTCACCTCTGGTTGAAATAGTTAATATCCATTAACCTAGCAAAGGGTTGTCATGATTAGATAGAGATGCTTTAAAAATTACAGCAACTTAAAGGCTTAATATTGTTGTGAATTTAATTGGACTAACATGGCCACTGATAATGGCCAGATTGGTGCTGATTTCCCAAATTGGTTACCTTATTAAGACTTGCTACTTTTGCCTACTTATTTTAGAAATTAACATTTATCCATCTAATAGGTATTTACTGCTTAGCTGCCGTAACATCTATTTCACTTCATTCTGGTTGGAAACTGAGTGCCTGAAATTACAGATGTCAATGTATTTCATTCCAGTAAATATATAAATCATTTCCCCAAATAAATAATACCTCATTATAGAATTAATTATATTTGAGCTAAAAGATGCCCACTAAGTTTTACATGGCTACTTAAAAATTAAAAAGAAATTAGCATGTAATCATATTGACACAAATGAATACTGATTTATAGCTTATGTCATAATATTTATTTTTAATGACAGTTCTAAGTATAGGGGAGAGATGAGTTTGATAAAGGTAGAGTTGAGGATCCAAGACTTCAAACAAAAGACCCACACAATTATTCAATTTGGGGTTCTAGATTATAAGCAGATATTTCTATAATTGTCAGACCCCTGAAACTGTGGAATACAATGGGATAATCGAACCCCTTTGCTTTTACTGCTGAAAGATGCTCTGCCATTAAAATTAAATAAAAATTCACTTTTTTATTTTCCTCAGGGAAGCGATTCATTCAAATAATGTCTTGCAAAAGTGTTTTAATATGTTATCTGCTCAGAGTTTATAAATAAACAGAAACCTCTCAAAGAATAAATGGAACTTTATTTCATGATGTAACTTTAACAATACTGCTGGAATACAATTTTGATAACATAGGTCCAGAGTGACTCAATAAAAGCATGATAGATTCCACTTGAAGATACGACAATTAAAGAAGCTTCATAGAATGTACTCTGTTTCTATGGTGATAGTTACAGAGCTATTGAAGAACAGTTTGAAAAGCATCAAAGAATCACTGTGTACTTAACAGAAAATGATTTGTGACAGATTTATTAAAATGTAGAAAATAGAAAATCCATACTTGAAGTTATTTCTCTCAGTAGTATTGTATCGAGGAGTTGGAATTTATGACAAATGCATTCAACATAGAGTGTTGATCCACACAGACTGAAATGGAATTGAAAGCAATAAATTTATCAATAGGCTTCCTACATTTCATTATTTATAAATGATGGGAGGATTCTATCTCAGAATTGATTCGTACTCAAAAACTGAGGTGTGACTAACTTCCACTTTTCCAAATTTTTATGAGGTCTCTTAATTAAGCTTTAAATGAATGTATTGATCATTTTAGTCAAACATAACTAAGTTGAATCAATCAGCATGTTCCTTGAAATAGATTGGAACTAAGTACAGAAACCCCGAAGAGGGTAAAAGTTATAAAATATGTAGAATTGTGAAAAAGACTAATAAGAATCATTATTTATATTGGATTCTAAGGCAACAATATTGAAATGATAAAAATAAAAGTAATATTGAAAAGTTATTTTTTGCTAACTGAAAAATGTTGAACAATACTGGCAGTTCTTTTTTTGCAGGACACCATGTTAACTGAAACCCATGCATACTGGAATTGTGTCCTTACTTTGATCAAATTTCTGTTACCACGGAACCACTCAAAAGTGAGGTCATGGTTCTGATTATGTGTGAGTTTCAGTTAAAACGATACCATGCAAAGAGAGGACTGTTTATATTTAACTGTGAGAGAATTTCTATGTTATACTAGGAAGACCAAGCATGCAAGAGCCATCAATGTATATTCACCTATGAGTTGTGCAAATGAAGAGTTGTCTTTTTTAAATTTTTTTTATTACATCCTCCTCATGACTAAGAATGACAGCACATTATCCATCTACTGTAGCCCAGAATTTTTTTCAAATGTTATCTTAATTGGCTTTTACAAACTATTTGGGGTAACTTTTATAGTATTTTTATAGCAATGGATTGTTTAATCATGAAAGATAATGCTTACTTTAAAATGTAGCATTTTTCGTTTAGTCTTGCTGCATTCCACAACAGATTAGAAATAGCACAACACAAATATGTATAATGTGTAAGTAGACTAGAGAAAAATCAGTTCAAAGCTAGAGAAAAATACAGATTACTGTATTAGTCAGGTTTCCTGCACTAATGTTGTAGAACTAACCGCACATCTCAGAGATCATTGGTTTTAGAATCAACTGTGGTTCTGCTTTGCTGTCTGAAATCAGCTAAAGCAGCTTAACTTGGCTTTGGCTAAGGGTTAGATTCAGGTCTGGTATACCTGTCTCCTCATCTGGCATCTGCAGCTACTCAGGGAATTCTCTTCTTGTTGGGGTACAAGAGGATGGGCTGGAATCATGAAATGTCTCTTAAAGGATGCATTAAAAACTAGCATTCTGGCACTTCTTCCCCACATTCTTCTGGCTACATGGATAAGTCCAAACTCAAAATGAGTCAGATAATGTACTCTTTTTATAATAAGTGTTGGGGTGGGGAGGGAAGAAAAAAGGATATCTAGCACATATACCATCCTTGAGTTTTAATGTACTTGCTATAGTTGAAACTTAATGTGTATTTTAATTATCTTAAAAAGTTTTCTAAAAAGCCAAAACACCATCAATTTCAAAGGTCTTTTTGTATTCAGAATACTAACATTTTATATAAGGTTTATGTTGAGAACATACTCATAAAACCTGGTAATATGACACAGGATTGAAATAAAAGTTATGAAGCTTTTCTTCCTTCATTTCAAATCAATGACTTGGTGATATTATTCCATCAAAAATTGTCTGGTCTAATTTTATTTCATTGTAGACAGGTGCAATAAACTTTAGATGATGAAAATTCTGTCTTCTCTATTCTGTATTAAAGGATTAAAGTTTTCTATAAAACAATATTATGCCTCATGTTTTTAAAAGTCTTCATATTCACATCACAAAAATAATTAAAATAGATAAAAAATTTTATATGTGTGTTAGATATTTACAAATATTTCTTTGTTTTATTGGTCACATGTAGTAAATAAATGGTAGTATTACTTAAGGTCTTTAAGTAGAAATATAAATCAATCCAAAGATTAAATTAGGCATTATTTTCTCCTAAATTTCTATTTAATTTTTTTTTTTACAATTTGCATTGTATTAAACTAATGATGAGTTTTCAAGAGTCTGCGATGAGTCAATGATTGCATAATAACTATTTAAACCATAATTAATTGTTAAGAAATCCTTTATCAATGCATAAGTCCTATGTTTCTAAAAATAAAATTAGCTATGAAATATACATATCAGTGTAAGATTTTAATGCCTTATTACCGTATGGCTGAATCTATGTCCTACTTACACAATGCTAATTTGGTACTGTGTTTTCCGTGCCTATTAGGTGCAAGGTACAGGTACTAAATATATGTCTACTGAATGCCCTAGTGAAAAAACACCTGCTTGCTACTCAAGAACTGCCAGGAAATTTATTTCGTGTCTCTAAGCATCAAATATTGCCCTCTCAACTACTTCAATTTTGCCCATTTACTGTCTATTTAGATTTGTCTGTTGACTTAGCAAAAATTGTGCATGTGTGATGACATTTGGCACATCCATTTCATAGTGCTTGAATCTAACTTTTTATTTCCCTTTACAGGCTTATTTCTTGGTTTTTGCACTTGGCTGTAGTTTCATGTTGATATATGCACATTATGCAATGGACTGGCCTTTATTTTTTTCACCCCATATATTTATGTATGATTTTTTGAAAACCAGTGCTGACCATGCTAAAGTTGTTTGAATCCTGTTTCTAACAAACTAATCCAAATAATGTCATAAACCCAGCAGCAGCAGAACTTTTGTAAGATCTTACTGACAGCTATAAGCAAGAAAAAGGATTGATGAAACCACGAGTTTTCATGTTCCATCATATCGTGAGGTTTCAGGTCATTCTCTAAAAGGAATATTAGGACTGTTTTGCTATGACCTAGCCATCAGTTGTACTTCCTTTGGGGTTAATTCAGAAAGCAGCTAAAGACAACTTCATTTCATGGAAAACCAGAAACATGGTGGGGCCAAATAGACATTTGTAAGAAATATTTCAAAATTTGCAATTTCACAAACACCAGTAAAAATAAGAAAAACACAAAAGTACTGCATGAATAATCCCTTTCCTGTTAAAGGCTTTTTTCTATTGCAGTCACCGTTTTGGACCTTTTTCAGTTTGTAATCAATAAAGAGCCTGGTGTTCAAAGGTCACATTAATCCTCTTCCTTCCCTTTCTATTTCGTACTAGCAAACATGTCTGTGAATTCTGAATTGCTGCTCCCTCCTATTGTTTTGAAGCCCCATATACTTGGTCTGTGTTTGAATTATTTACCATGTTCTAAAATGAACAGGTATGCATGATTTACATACCAGGGGAAAAGTAAATTAGAGTAAAAGAAGGTCTGTATACTTGCTTCAGATCTTTTGTTTTAATTTATGTTGATGTCATCTGGAAATAGTATTAGAACATACTCGTAGATAAATGTGGATTTGAAAAAAAAGCAATCAACAAACCAAACAAGCAAGCAAAAAATAAATCAATAAAGATAGGCTTTTATCATAAAATGTGCAGACATATTTTGGAAAGAATGTGTTATATGACTTTTACAATCAGACTAATCATAGAAAATTGATAGCAGCCCTGCATTGTTTCAGAGATTTATGAATTTATAAGTAAAATGTATAGTGACAATAATTGGGGGAAAAGGGGAAAAGCATATCAGAGTATTCCTAAGAGCAAACAAACCAAAAATAAAATTATGTCAATAATATAATATGGCAAAGACAAAAGAAATATGTGTAACTATGTATAGTGATGGCTATTAACTAGACTTATTGTGGTATCATTTTACAATATATACAAATATTAAATCATTATGTTGTACACCTGACACTACTGTTACGTGTCAATTATAGCTCAGTTTTAAAAAAGAATGCATGGGACAAACAAGTATAGTGTGTAACTTTATGAAGTGTTTTCATTTTTTAAAATTTTATAGGTAAAATAGTTGTTTCTTCATAGAGACCAGTACAAAAAGAAAAAAAGTTACAAATTGAGAGGAATTCATTCCTTTGTACCTTACCTGACCTTCATTAAAAGCTCATTTTTAAATCATTTTGTTCTTGCTGATGATGAGTGCATTTGATATTCATATGAATTTCATTTGGAAAAGATAAAAAATATCATAATAATAGAATGTTGGGTACGTGCTAGTTATTGCATACTTGAATTAAACAACATAAAAATCCTAGATCCTGGTAATTAATGATTTTAATGCCTGTTGATGTAAAATGAGTCTGTGTTAATTCAGGGGTCAGTCATAGCCACTACAAATTTAGAGAATTATATTTTAGCAAGTAAATTGTGTCCTTTGACTTAAGAATAATTGCTTCTAATCTGACTCTACACTTTTTTCTTTTGTTTTTGCTTTTCATTGTTTATAACAGCCAGGTTGCCCTTTAGGTGCATTTTAACACTTTCTATGATAGTTGAGCTGCTATTCTGCATTCATAATGGGGAAATAACAATGGAAAATATTGCTCTAAACATGACTTTGAAAAATGCAAGTATTTCAGAAATATAAGTTATACACCTCCATGGCATATGTTTCTAACCTATCATGTATTGTTTGGGAGAACACTGCAAATCTTATTTTAAAAATAGCCTAGCAAATGGAAGGAACACAATTAAGAATACATTTTTCTAAATATATTTTTGGCCCTTTCAAATGAGATATGGGTAGCCTCCAGTTATATTTTTATCTATGTATTCTTATAAAATAATACCTTATTAATTTACCCAAAGTTAATTTTTTAAAAAAATTCAAGTTAAACAGCTTTACAGAAATCAACTTAAATTTGCCAAATTTATCAACTTTTTATTGACTATTATAATTACTGATAATAGCTAATAAAAGAACTACATATTTACCTTAGAAAATTTCTTAAGTTTGTCTGAACAGTCTCAGGCACAAGAATCTGCATACTATATATGTTAAGCAGAATATTTCACAACACATGAAATTATACAAAAAATGTGATATTTTAAAAGCTGAAGATGAGTACTTTTAAAGTTTTTAAGTCTGTGTTCTCCAAGTAGCTCAGGATTTTGCACATCGTAGGAGCTGAATACATATTCTGCTAAAATTGTTTCAGTTTTACAAAAAGGTATGCAATAATAGTTCTAGTCAGTTTTTATTCTTAAATGCTGTATAGTATGGTCTAATAGAATTAAAGAAAAACGATTCTCATCTCAAAAATTTCTTTCTGGAGTATAATTTTTAATTTAGAATGTGATTGCCTATAGAATATAAAACCTATACATAGTTTTCCAAGTTTAAGATTTTATTCCTTTATACAATTAATTATCTTCCACTGTTGTGTGGATATACAAAAATATTACTATGAGGCCTAACATGTTTAGAACTACTCACATGAAATATTATTTTGTGCTCAAACATTGCCATGCATGTATTTAAATGCCTGTTCAATATGGGATTAGTGTTGTGAAAGCGTAAGTGTTCATTCTTTTTTCCCCTGGGTGCTTTATCCTGGAGCTTTGCATATAGGGGAAAAATTTCCATATTGTTTTTAAAATTTGATTTATATCTGTCAAGATTTCCAGAAATCTGTTCTCTAAATTGTATCAATGCTCAATTGAATATATATTAAAATGAAACAATAACATAACTTATTTTACTATAAAAATATTTTTAGTCTTATAATCATACTTAAATAATGTTTGTTCCTGTGAATGCAAACGTATTGAAGTTTATTTTGAAGGAAGGCTCCCATAATCTGATACATTCTTGTAATAGCCATGAATCTCTGTGTGGATATCTAGAATACATGTGAAGGTTCTTTATGAAAGTTTCAGAATTCGTACTCATGCCATCATTTAGTAAGTCTAGTTTTCTATGGATTAAGTTTTACAATCTTAGCTATGGGCATCTTGCTATATAGCATGAGATTGTGCAGGAATCTTTCTAGAGTTTTTTGTTTGTTTGTTTGTTTGTTTGTTTGTTTGTTTGTTACCCTCCCCACTCCCAACTTCAGTTCAAGCCCTTTTTTCTCAGTATAGTTGTGTAGGACACAGCTCCCTGGCCCATGCTGGTATTATGAGCCTTGCACTCCACCAAGCTGAGGCAATCAGTTGCCTGCTGCCCAAGGCCGTCCAGTTCTAGACCGAGCCCTTGTTCACAATCTTAGCTATAGATGGCGCAGCTCACTGGCCCATGTGGGAATCAATCCTGTGACCTCAGAGTTAGGATTACAGCACTCCAACCACCTGAACTACCAGGCCACCCAAAATCTTTCTAGTTTTAAAGAAACTTTTCTTAATTTGTACATGTCCCTCCTTGCACACTCATCTTTTAAAGCTTCTATTCTTCATCTATTGCAAAATTATATCATTTATATCATAGTATCCCTTGACCACTATTTTCATTATCTGTTTCACTTATTTCAAGCTTTTACTTAGAAAATTCTCAATATAAATGTTAATGACTGAGTCCATTGGTGATTTGGGGTAGTTCGTATGTATACGAGGTCAGACAATTAAGTTCGTGAACTCATCCTAGAAAAAGTGCTGCATACCTCATCACTGAATATCACTACAGTCACCTTCAAAGTACTACATTTGGGAAGCTATGCATAGACACCGGCACATAGTCCATTAGAGTGATTTTGAAACTCTTTTTCTGGAATGGCCATCAGAGTTGTTGTCGTATTACCCTTGAAGTCCTGAATGTCATAAAAATGCCTTCCTTTCAATATTTCCTTTATCTTTGGGTAAAGAAAGAAGTCATTTGGGACCAGTTCAGTTGAGTAAGGAGGGTATTCTGATACAGTTATTGATTTTCTGGCTAAAAACTCCCTCACAGATAGTGCCATGTAAGTTGGTGCATTGTCGTGATGCAAGAGCCATGAATTGTTAGCAAAAAGTTCAGGTTGTCTAATTTTTTCACACAGCCTTTTCAGCACTTCCAAATAGTAAACTCGGTTAACTGTTTGTGCCATTGATACAAATTCATAATGAATAATCCCTCTGATATCAAAAAAAAAGGTTAGCAGCATCGTTCCAGTAAGTTTGTGAACTTAATTGGTAGACCTTGTATATCTTTATAGATAGAGTCTATATGTATGTATGTATGTATGTATGCATGCATCTGTTTACATATAGACGATGGAAATAGAGACAGATGTACAGATCTCAAATATAGAGTTGGAGAAAGGAGAAAAATATAAGATGTGTTCTATAGTCATTATAGTATAATATGGTTAATTTAAACCATATAACAGTCATCCAATATTGAACATAACAATCAATTAAGATACAATAACGGTAACTAATGTCTGCTGAATTTTTGAGGGGGGAGGGGCATCAGGCATGATGAAAGGCATTTTTTAAATTCTTACGATAATATTACAAGGATGGATGTTGTTTTCATACTATGACATAATGAAATTAATTGAAATTCCAGCAAATTAATTGACTTCTCTGAGCCTCCCTTCTCTAAAATGGTGACAAAGTTTCATGCAAGTGCTATACCCTCATACATTTTTATTGAGAGCTCCAATTAGTGTTCCTTAGTCATTTTTTAATCCTCTGGGTAGGATTGCTTTCCTTCTCTGCTTCCAGAGCACTGACCTTAGCTGTATAGTAGCACTTATAACTTTGTCCTGTAATTTCACTTCCATGAGTCTTTAGAAACAAAGGGCTGTTTTATTCAATTTCCACCCTCCGCCCACCCACCCCCATGCCTTGCTCACACCTAAAATGAGTAGTTGTTTAGTCTGTGTTGAATTAGAATATGAGTACATAATGCAAGGTACTGACCTTTCTAGTCTTCTTTATGAGTCTGTAGGTTACCTGCATGTAGAAAGAGATTATTCCTAAAAACATAGCATTGATCTAAAGAAAGCCGGTGATTGTTAGAAAACAACATTTATCAAGAATATTCTTCTAGTTAGTTGATTTATGGCTATAAAAAAGAGAATTTAGAAAAAAATTGTTTTAATCATAAACAAAATTCCAGTGAAAGAACATTAAGTAAAATAAAAAATACTTATATTTTTCTTAATTGTGATTTTTTAGCTTTACTAAGTACCATTGTGCTTGGCTTACATTTCAATCCAAAGAATTTTTAATTCATGTAAATTAAATATTTCTCAGAGTTTAAATATTAACTCTGAAAAAATAACAAGCAATGCTCAATTCCCTTTATATTCTGTATTCTATATTTCACTAAAGTTGCCTCTCGTTTTGGAATTAGCTATTCTTATGTAGTTTGTATACAGATATGTGATTTGATTCTGTTTCTAGTAGGTAGAAGGACAGGTTTGGTTGATACACTCTCTTTCCAATTTTCTTGTCACTGAAATAAAATCTTTAAGTAGTTATTTCATGATTTGACTGCATGTGTTTTATGCACAATTTTGACATTTAAAAAGGAAAATTGAAGAATTAAATGAAGCATGAAGGAATGTGCATTTGTATATAGAATTTAAATCCAAGCATGAAAGAACACACTAGTTTTGGTTTTTACACTGATTGCCATTTGCTAAAACAGTAGCGATTGTCTCTTTCCTGTATCCCAAAGCAATAAAAAACATAATGGCTCAGAACAAAGCGGAAAAAAAAAGAATTAGACATGTTGTAAGTTGTACCATTTTATTCCTTGATTCTTTTCTTTGTCCCTTAAAAATAGAAAAAAATTAAGGTAATAAAATACATAAATGAAAGAAAGGGGCAAATGATCAGGAAAGGTAGAGGATTTTATACTGTGTAAACATCACTTGAAGAAAAATTTCCCTTTATCTAATTTCAAGCTGTATTTATTAATCTCTGAGATTTTAGTTTATTTTTTCTTTATGGAGAATTGCTACATATTTCCCCCTTACCCCTCCCAAAAAAGAGAAAGAGATAAAATATATTTCTGTGTATATCTATTGCCCTCTTTTCCTATCAAGGTATAACTGTTCCTCCATCTGGCCGATTATTTTCAGGACCTCTAACTGAAAAACAAGAGCTAATGTAAAGGCTAATCTTCAGTTAATTAGGGTTATCTTTATTTTTGCCAACTTTGTTTTCATAGAAAACCTGCTTTTAAAATATGATTTCCCTTTTCTTATAACAAACATTTGACAACTCATAGAGGAAAAAAGAAAGATAGCCAACTTTATTTTACATAGATATAAGGTAACTTTCTTAAGCATAAATACAAAATGAACCCTGAAAATAAAAATGGAATAAATGTAATAGACAATACAATGAGTCTGTATAAAAACTTATATGTTAACTCGTGTGGATTTCATTTCATTTTGTGTTGTTGGTGTTTAATATATTTAATTGATTATCTTTAGGATTGAGCTACTGGAAAGGTAATGGGTATAAAATAATTTTAGGAATTAAGGAAAATTTATTATAGTGGAGGACACTGAAAATTGTCTGTCAAAAAAGAGAAAATTGTGGAATCTAATAAAGAAGGAACGAGATTTGGCCAGTCTATTTTTTCTGTATTTTGATCTCTTCCTCTCTATCTATCATTTATCATCTATCTATCCTGTCTTCTCTATATCTTATAGATCTATACCTTATAAATATTATTTAACAATCTTGTTTATTAAAATTGAAGTTGTTGTTTTTCTGGGCTTTTTTTTTTCTTTTGTTAGACTTTATATATATATATATATATATACATATATATATATATATATATAATATGTATATATATATATATATTTATTCTAGATGAAATTCACTGGACTGTCTTGCTCATTTTAACTCTTTTCCCCCTACATATCAAAGCATTTAGATCTTTTCTCTACAGAGGAAATCTAAACTTTCTCTGCAGTATATCCTTGGTCCTGCCCTCCCTCAAGCAAGGAGCATAAGCTAAATGTTTCTTGTATCTTCCTATTGAAAATTATTTAGTCTGAGCTTTATTATATTGGTGAGACATGTTGGGGATGGTGATTAGATATTGGTGTCAATTATTTCTTAAATGTTTTCCTCATGAATTAGTTCCACTATAGTATCGGATGTAATGGAAATAATTTTACACTTCCATTACTAGTAGCTGGATAACCTTGCCTAATTATAATTAATATTCTCATATTTTTAAAACAGAACTGATTTAACATAATTAGACACTTATCCTCATTGACTGTAGAAATAACTTTATTTTAGCAGTTGATTGTCTATTGTCAAATACCATAACTAATTTGAAGTATGTTTTCTTGATGTTTACTAAACAATCTTATAAAACGTTAGCATATATTGAATCAATGTATTGCTTTTAAAAGAAAGTTTGCATTTTAAAATATTTTATTATATATACTCATATCTATATACGTATATATGTGTATGTGCATGTATATATGTATGTGTGTGTGTGTATACGTTTATATGTATTTAATAAATTCAAATAATTAACCTCTGCAAAGTGCAAAGTCCCAGTTATGGAAGACTTTGGGAGTTATTCATTTTTAACATTACATATTACTTATATGTATGTGCATGAGTGTATGGTGTGTTTGTGCATGTGAAAAGATGTGTAATAGCGATACACTTTTGTTACAGCATACAACAACTAGTTATATCCTTTAATATCTAACAAAAGTACAACCTTTACTCCAAATTGCCTTTCTGGAAGATTTAGATATATGAAGGGCAGAGATTCATCTGATAATTATTAAGTCTCTATGGCACCCGGCTGGAGTAAACATCAAATAATACCAAGAATAATGTACTGTATGTGTGTGTGTGTGGGTGTGTACGTGTGTGTGTATATATACATACACACACACATATATATGTATGTATATATGTATATATGTACATATATACACATATGTATATATGTATATGTACATATATGTATATATATGTATATATGTGTATATATATACGGGTATATATATATATATACACACACACATACATATGTGTATATATATATATATTTATGTTTTTTTAATAGCTGCCTTAAATTTCCCGTCATTCACCAACTATGTCAGATATAAGAGAACTCTATTGAGTGAAACGAGGGATTATTTTTTCCCCTAACTGCAAAACTATGTATATTTTGATTTGCCTCAAGTCAACCACTATCTTTAATCTGAAAGAGCAAACCTTTGAATACGAGCAATTTTAGAGATTGATCTTTGGTTTTGTCTTCCTCCTGGCCACTACTTTCTTGATTTTTGTACCTGGCATTATTGCAATGAATATATCCTGACGTATTTTTCTCATTTATGACTTTTAGTTGTATCCTAAATTACAGCAGGATGCTGTTAATTAAGGGTTTATGATATAGGGACAGTTATGATACCTTCATTACTGAAAGCTGGGTGGGCTAGCCTAACAGAGGTAAACATAAGTAAATCCTCACTCATTGTCCTTGATGGGTTCTGAAACTTTAAGCAAATTGACATAAAATGAAACCAATTTTACCATAGGCTAATTGATATAAACAAGAGTTAAGCACCCATGGCACCTCATCACCATTAGAATAAAATGACATTGAACAAAATGATGTTATTCAAGGACCTGCTGTACTTGAATATTTAAAATCTATGCTTTGTAGAACTAAGTATTAATCTTATGACTATTAATATGTACATTGAGTATAGAAACAATTTTGTCTTAGCAATTGTCTTGCTATCTCAAAAATCATAACTAAATTTTTATGGGACAAAGAGATTAAATCTGTTTCTAAAGGCAATCAATGCCCTGCATCTGTAGTAATGTCAGATTTTCATGGTTTATTAATCTCACAGTATGTTAGAATTTAAACATTTCTCCTTTAGATGTGCTCACTCACATTGGAACCTAATATATGATATTGAAGGAGTTCTTAAAGAAGAAATGCAGGCAAAAATAAATGAAACGGAATGACTGTATCTTGGGATATACAGCAAAATATTCCATTGCCTATATTGTTGTACATTTTACAACTTTATGCTTACTCTTCTTTTAGGTGATTATTGCTCTTTAGATTTCCTTGAACTGAGACTAAGATCAATAAATTATTAAATGGTCTCTAAATAGCCAAACTAGATGAAAGTATTTTTTTTTGTTCTAGGAGGAAATGTATTTTAACGAATTTTTTGATACTTAGTAGTTGATATTGGTCTCTTTCAAGTTACCTTCACATAAACTTACGATAATTAGAGAACCTACTGTTTTTTGTTTTTTGTTGTTTTTTTTTTATCTTTTCTTTTTAACCTTTTAAACATATGTTTCAGTTGGCATAATCATACATGAGACAGAAAAATGAGAAGTTATAACATGGCAAGTCCTAGACGTTGATCTTGTCTTTTTCACACACTTCCTGTTGTTAATCAATTTTTTTTTTTAATGCCCCTTTTACCCAATGGAAGATTCCTGTTCCAACGATGAGGGAAAGATGATTTGAGGAAGTATAGGAGATGAAAAACCTGAGTCATACTGAAGGAGTAGCCAATGAGAGCAAAGAAAACCAGGAGTGATGTCCTGGAAGTGAAGCAGGCAAGTGTTTCTAGCATGGGAGTGTAATCAACTGTGTCAAATATTGGTGAGAGGTAGAGTAACATAAAGATGTAAGTTACTAGCTACTTTACAAACAGCAGTTTTAGTGATGAGGTAAAGACTGAAGTGCTGTTAGAATGAGTTCAAAGCGAATGGACCAAGAGGAATTGGAGTTTGTGAGTACAGGAAACTCTTTCAACCAGTTTTTTTGTTTGTTGGTTGGTTTTGTTTTGTTTCGTTTCATTTCGTTTTGTTTTTTGGTAAAGTGAAATAGAAAAATAGAGCATTAGCTAGAGGGAGAAATTGGATAAAAGAGATTTTTTAAAGCATGTTTGAATGCTGCTGCCAAGTAATAAAGTAAAAGGAGAAAAAGTGATGGTTTGAGAGAGAGAAAGAAAATAATTGCTGTGAGAAGAATTCCTTGAGGAAATCTGGTTTACCAAGGGAGGAAATGGTCTAACATGGAAGGGACCACAATTGATCCTTAGGACAAAGAGTAAAGCAAATATAAGCAAAAAATACGTGGAGGTGGGATGTGTGGAACCTTTGTCGTTGCTATTGTTTGCTTATTCTATTTTCTCAGTAAATCGAAAGCAAAATGATCAGCTGACAGCGGGGATGAGCAGGGAAGTATGGACATTTGAGAAGAAGGAAGAAATACACGTAGTGATCTAGGACAGAGTCTGTAAACTGAGTGATATATAAACTTTCCAATGGGGATGTGGTCACTGATTATTTTTTTAGTAAGTCACTTTCAAAATCTTCTTCTGTACGGTGCTCTTCCCTAAAAGTTATCTGCCAGAGAGTAGAGCTGTTGTATAGTCTCTTCCTTACCCCCTCTCCTTTCGTCGTCTATACCACATGTCTCCTACCCCTTCTGGATCCACAATGGTGCATTGGCCCTGAGTGAAGAAACTGACTCAAAACAGAAAAAAAATAAATAAATAAAAGATTACCATTTGAGTTAAAAAAGTGAATGACTCTGTCATCTAACTAACAAGCCCTTTTACAAATCAAATGGTTTCTAAATCTTTTGCTTTTGTCAAAAGCAAAGACCTAACCAATTTGACTGTTAGATAGTAAATGCATCTGGTGACATCATTATGTGATTGCTGGCATTCTTAGGACTTCAATAAACTGACATACATGCATATAATAAAACTCTTTTAATTTCCATTTACTTATTTATTCTTATATCTATAAGAAAGATGATGAAAAATAGAAATGATATTGAACTCAGGGTAATTTTAGCAATAATATCAATCATCGATACACATACAAAATCAGGAAAAAAACAAACCTAAAAATGTCTTTATATCTTATATTGTGATATAGTCCAATGAAATAATAAATTTATACTTGATAATCACTAATCAAGATTAGAATATATTTATTTTGATTAATGGTACATTACTAATAGTTGTAATAAGCCATTGTAACAGGAAAATAAATAACTAAAGCTTAGTGGTCACAAAAATTATTTTTACACATAAACCATGTTTTGTTTCAGACGACACATTTATTGTTTATCAGAAATTATATCATTTGAAAAAATTTTAACTTATGATAAAGATTTAAAATTTTTTTCTTAGAAAATGGTGGGGATACAGAATTTTTGAATACTGTTTTAGAAAGGTCACAAGCAAAACAGTTTGTTGATAACTAGTGGAGAGGGGCAGAGTCCATGCACTAGGAAAAAAACAGTCACCAGGCAGAACAAAAACTCATTTGAAATTAGAGAGAATGAATATAAAAGAAGCTCACTCAGCATAGTTTTTGTTTTTCTCCCATTATGTTCAGTTACATTGATACCAAAGTGGAGTAGAAGCAGCTACATTTAACCAGGGTTGTTTGGCCAAGGAAGTGAGGATGTGCGCAATAAAGTTATATGATGATGAACCATGGAATTTATGCAGGGTAAAGAGGTGGGTGAGGAATGCTGAAACAACTGATTTTGTCAGTGGATGGTAGGTCTCTACAAGGTGGAAAAATTGTTGCAATGGGTATTCACAGATAATGAATTTTGAAGAGTTGAATGTCTGAATTTGCAATATTGGATGAATTTTAGTTATTAATGAAGACAAGGCTCAGTTTTAACTGATTTTATATTACTTTTTCTTTTTTCCTCCACTAAAACTCATGGTCCATTAGGGTATGGATTGTATTTTTTCTCTTTCCCCCACCTGCTGCATCCCTAGTGCCTATAATATTATGTGATGTATTCAGAGAAGCTGAACAGTAAATCTTTGTTGAATAGATGACTGAAAAGTGCATAACCATGGAAAAGAATGACTGAGATTGGGTGGACGAAAAGATCATTCGAGGATACTAGGTTCAAGAACCAGAGAGGCACAAGAGAAAGTTTGAGTAAATCAGGAAACAGAATCTTCAAAAAAGGAGAAGGCAAGTGAAGTGTGGTGTATGACTGTAAGGATGAGGGGCAGTTGTTTGTGTATTTGATGACGCGAGATTTAAGGCTGGGAATGGATTACAGAGGACAATGATCCACAAGTATCAAAAAGGAGTAAAAAGGATGCCTATGCCGCCCAGAGAAAATAGGTATGGGAGAGAAAGCAGCTGTCCTTTGGGAAAACTGTGGGGGGAGCTATAACTTTGCGAAGCAGGTTTCAGTTAGTTAATACAGAGAATCTACAAAAGAGAAGCTGGAATTTTCAGAACGCTCATTGAAATTTCAGAGGAGAGTATGAAAGGGTTTTTAGAGTTGGGTAGCAACTTGGGGCTTCTTAAATAATGGATTATTTCTAGTAATGGATGTCTTGAATTTGATTAGATTAATCTGCTGCCTGAATGATAGATTAAGATGACATGTTTTCTAATGAAATTTTTCATTCTATTTTCAGTGATTAGAGATCAATTTGATAAAAGCATGTCTTTGATCTTTATTTTATTTTAGATGGAATTAATCACATTATTTCAATAATGTATTTTCATAACTTTGGATTACAGATATGGAAGAATTAAGATACGGTTCAGATGACATTTTAATGGATTATAGGTATAGAATGATATGGAGGTATACTTTAGAAAACATTTTTTAACCTTTGTTATCATATATATATATATATATATATATATATATATATATATACACATACACACACACATATATGAATGACCATACATTACATTACATAAATATATAATTAATAGTTACTTTCTGCATTTATTAATATATCTGTACAAGAGGCAAATACAAAGTATAGATTCTTTTTAAAATTAGGGTTATGCAATGATATTTAAAATCCTTGTTGATTATAGTATCGGTAACACCATAGTTAGACTTCTACCTCATAAATACTACCTTGCCTGGTTTGTGATGCCCCATGAGTTTTATATGCCCCATGTAATGAATCACTAAAATTTTCTTAATAAATTTGAATACTTTCTAAGGCTCTTTATAGCTTTATTTTTATCAGACTACCACCTGTTTAGTGGTGGCCTAGTGATGCTGACTTTATTTATATATATATCTTTCTTCTCTCATTCAACTAAGAACTCTTAGACTAACCGTTTTCATTGTATTTCCTTTGTCTTCTATACTACTTACATAATAAACTACTATTAATAATTACAATTATGCTTATATAGCCCTTATTAATTTCAGGCCCATAAATCTAAGCATGTTGAGATGTTCACTTTTTCAAGTCTTATGATGTGTATATGTGATAGGTTCTATTATTGTTTCATTTAAATAAATGGGAGAAAAACAGACATAGAAAAAGTGAACAATGGTTAAGATAAAAAAACAAACAAACAAACAAGAAACTTAGTTTATGGCAGAATTAGAATTCAAACCCAGAGGATTAGGCTCCAGAAACCATGATTTAAACCACTACACTATACTCCCTCTATAAGATACATAGCTGATAAATAGTTTGTACTCAAGAGTGGAAACAGAAAGAGCACTTATTAAATTGATCCTTTCTCTCAATAGATATTTAACAAGTACTTACAATGACAAATACTCTGTTTTCCAGTTATTAAAACTGAAATGGCTCCTCCCTAGGCTCAAGTGATAATAACACAAACCTAACTTGCATACTCAATTGCAAAATGGTGAGGACCAAGAACAGAAAGAACAAGCTCTATAAGATACTACACAAGCTAGGACCATTTTTGGGCTATGTGGACAGGCCCTGTCTGAAAAAATAATGTTGAAGATGAGACTTACATTATGACAGATCCAGCCAGGTACTTGGGGAGGGAAGAGTCTCTGGTAGAAGAAACAGTGTATGGGAAAGTCAGGATTCCTGCAACTACGAAAGAGAGTACCCCTATTTCATGTATCACTTAGGTCTAAACAGGAAACAGATGGCACACTAAAACTTAGGATATTTCAATGGGGGTTATTTACAAAGGGACTAATTGCAGAGATGTAGGCTGGTTATAGGGTCACTTAAGGATTAATGTAAATACTTGGGGTGAGCAATAGTGGTGCTATAGGTACCCCACGACCAAAAGAGGAAAACGGAGTTTGCTGGAACTGGGGAGGATAGGATAATATAGGATGGACCTCCTTATGAGTGCAGTGACATTCAGTCAAGGGACACAGCCACGTAGAGCAAACCCAAAGTGAGGGAGCCAGAGAAACCAATCCCTGATCACGTTTTATCTCCTGCTCCCCAGTCTCCTAATGGGTTGGCTCTTCATTTCTTGCGTACTATCAAAGGAAAGTTAGGGAGGAAGTCAAAGGAGGACTTCACATGCTAGCAGTAAGCTAGCACTTTCATGTAAATTATCCCACTTAGATTATGATTTTATGAAGTAGGTATTATAATATTATGAATAAGGATCTGAAAATCAGCTTAATCAACTTGGCTTTAAGTTAGCTTTGGTTTTGCCTCACTCCAAAACTAATGCTTTTTCTATGACACTAGCCTGTCAATCATAAATGATAAATGCTTGTTACAGCAAAATCAACATCTTCCTAGAATAGTGGTAGACCAAAAGAAAAAAAAAAAGAAGGAAACATATGAATGAGGTAAGTAGTTTTAAGCCCCTCTCAATTTATATATCACATCTAATATTTAAATTATAATTAACTAATTTTGTTTTCCCTGATAATATGGTTTTCATCTTTTAAATGGGGTTAATTCATGCCACTAAAACACATTTGGAAATATATTTTGCCATAAAATTACCAAAATTTAGTTTTACTACTTAATTGGTGGAAAATTAATTTAATCTCAAGCTTGATTTATGAAGAGTTTTGGTACTTATTTCCAACAACTCATTCTTAATAACTGTGCATTAGATTTATTAATGGAGACTAGACAACAGGTGTTTAAAATGTACAGTTGAAAACAAGTCTTGACATTTAAACCTCATCACATAAAAATATGAAATCCATTACTTTCTATTAGGATATTCAAATGGAGCTTTAAACATCTTTGGTAATGACTGCAGTTTCATAATCAGTCCATTAACCACAAGATAACTGTCATGAACTCAAATAAGTGTCCAAAATGATCAGTAAGTACTTCTGCTGAGGTGCCAGCATATACTTAGGAGGGAGAAATACCTTTTAATTTATAATAATACAGTGACTGGAATGACTCCTGAGTAGAAAATATTAATGAACATGTGGCTTTGCCTTGATTTGAGGTGTTAGGGTAGAAAATTTCATCTTAATCTTAAACTTTTCATAGTTTATAGCATATCTAGATACTACATTTTTGCCATGTGAAAATCATTTACACATTCTTAATATCATGTTTACATTTTAAACTTATAAAGGCTAAAATTTCATATTAGGACATAGAAGTAGGATGCATTTCTACTTGCATATTTTATGATATTAGGTCAAACACATTTATATAGTGGACAATATTTGAGCTACAGTAGAGGAAATTTGTTTTCATTGAATAGCATATCTTTGTACTAAGGGAGGATAATCAGTAGGATTTTTTTTTTTGAAATATTTGCTTAGAGGCATGGATACAATCAGTACTTTAAATTTGTAGTGAAAACATTTTTACCTATTCATTTTCAAGTTTATAGTAAGTTTTCTAGTTTTGGGGATTGAAGTTACACCTTGGAGATAACTTTTATAATCTACTATTTATTCATCCTACCTTCTGTGTGCCAACCACTTGTCTAGCTCTTGATGACACAACTTAAAAAAATAAATAAATAAAAAGTCTTCACTTTCGTGAAACTTACAGAGAATCAAGAATGGAAAATAACATAAGTAAATAAATGCATTTTAATGTCGCTATTATTATTCTAATGTTTTTTAAAATTATTATTCAGGAAAAAGATTAAATTGGGTAAAGTTGCTTAACAATAAATTATAGTAAGCAGTCTAATAATTTAGAACTTCTTAGAATATGATTATGTTGACACATGTGGAAACTTGCCATTTATAATGTATGATTCCCAAAACAAGTATTACAGAGGGAAGGATAAAAGCAATGAGATGTTTCCAAAGCAGTGTCAATTAATTAATGACATATTATTTTCAAAGTGGTGTTAATATGTTATGGTATGAAATCTACTGAAAATTCTTTATTTCTAAATAAAGTTGATTTTACCAAATAACATTGAAAAAAATCTAACTTCACTAAATGGTATCATGATGCTTAGTGTTACTAGTTTTGCCTTTGTCAGAATTGGACTTAAAATACTGATTTTGATAGTGAGATGCTATTGATAGTGCTTTTATCAAAATATAGCAGAAGTTGAGGAATTATAACTCTTGGACTAATGCTTTGGGACCAAAAGGTAATTTACATTTCATTAATGTTAATTATCTCAGAACATCTCTGTTCTACTAAAGACAAATGAATCCAAGAAAAAATGAAAATGATCTTACTTCTTATGCTATTTAAAAACTACATTGTCTTTGAAATGAAACTATATATCTGTTTGTGTAAAAATATGGTGCAATGGTTATGGCATGAACTTTGAAATTATACCCTATTGGATATGAATTCATGTACCTACACTTAACTGTGATTTAAGCAGCACAATGCTCCATCTTCCTCTCATGTGTGGTAGTGATAATGCTTATGTCATAGTCTAAGGCAATATTATATTAAATAACCTTTGTTAACCTGAGATAAGAGTGCCTGGCACAAAATAAACCTTTAATGAATGCAAGCTGTTATATTTATAGATCTTTAATTAATATAATAACTATTATATATAATTCTGTATAATATAAATTTTAATTGTTACATGTTACAATAGAATAATTATGATTAATTATGAAAAATATTGACTATAGGTATTGCTTTTCATATGGAATTTACATAAACAAATTAGCTTTAGATTATATTATGTAGGTATCATGGAATCCTCTGGCACCTAAAAAGGCTTGTGGATAATGTTATCAGAACCTTAGTCAATTGGTTCTCAGTTGGTTTTACTGACGCTGTGATTAGGCATTATAATTCCAGCTTCTTGCTGGCTTCCTTCTGAAACTCTAAGGTCTTTTAGGACTATGTCTTGTTTATGGTGAAATTCCCAATATTTACTATACTTCCTCTTATACCTAAGTGAATTAATGAAAAACTTATCACATTTATTTTAACAGCATAAAAAAGAAACTTTTCCCTTAATGATGGATCAATTGTGTCATTTTTTATGAAGGGCACTATATACTCTGTCTTTAAAGACCATTTGGACACAAAAGAAAGAAGAAACAAATGGTCTAAAGGCAATGTTTATTAAAATAGATATGAGTAAAAATGTATGATTAAGTTTTTACCTTTCAGTGGGAAGAGCTATATGAAACATTAATGCTCATTTTAGCATAATTACTTAAAATCATTAACACCATTTTCAAAATCAGAGAAAAGCATTCTAGAAATTGATTATTTACATTTAATATACTTAACTCAGGTGAAAAATTAAAATTCAATTTCTGCTCTGATTCTCTGCACTTAGCAGAAGATAAATCTTTTGTTCCCCTAAAGTTCTGAATCTATTGCTATCAATATCCAATATATATAAAATGTATACCTACATCAATAACAAACTTAAAAAACATCCTAAGCAAAAAAAAGAAACCACAAAAAAACAGACAACAACAAAAAACACCTAATAAACTGTAATGAGAAAAGAAAGATTGACAAATGGGAGCAGGGTAAAGCACTGAACATTAACAGTTTACAAAACAAGCAGAATGAAAAAGGAAATGTGGTGCAATTCACGAGATGGAAAGAGTACACATTTTACCTGAATTTTATCCTTGTTGTTCACTACCCACAAGCTTTTTTCCCCTCTGAACAGGATAAGCCCTCTGAAACATAACTGTCTACTGGAGAACACGATGTATGAATGGCTTATTGCAGCAAGGGAAATGAATTGGGAACTATAAAACTAAATTATAGTCATGAAAAGCAAGTAGATAGAAACTCATTCCTCTCTGCAGGTTAGAGATAGAAGCACTGCAGGATTCATTCTTTAGACCATTTTTTTCTTTCTTTGAATATAGTGGGGGGGAAAATCATTGACTTATTTTATGCTTTCTTTTGCAAGTGTTATTTTTCTTTCACACATGAGTTTTGGGCCTTTCTGAAACAGGAGTTATTAATTTAAACTCAAGAGAATGTTGGATAATATAGCATTTAAAGTGGAAATCACTCTCTATTTCTTGAATTTTTCTCCTGTTCAAAATGTCAGACCAAGCTGATTGGTCACTCCTTTGCACTGATCCCTTTTTCCATTTCATTCCTTAAATGTTAATTGACTATAAAGGAACTCTTCTTTGTCTACTCTGTAAACACTCTTCCTGGGTTACCTAATCAATTATTTTGGTTAAAATGGTCTCTAGTGAAAACTCCAAAACTTGGTACTATCATTGACTTTCAAACCGTCCTTTCCAGTTTTCAACAAGTGTGAACATGAATTGATTTCTTCTCACTTCCATACAGTTCCTTTTGCTTCCGTATCCCTAATTGTCATAAATAATCATCATCCAAACAGTCTCCCAAGCTAAAAAATCTTGGGGTTATACAGGTCACTTTCTTACACCTTATAAATGCAAGTCACTTTCTTATACCCTAAAAACAAAACAAAACAAAAATCACCAAATTCGCTACATCCTAGTATAGAATTTCTTTTCTAATCAGAGCTTTTATGTGTCAGAGCTTTGGGTCAGACACTCATCATTTTCCTCCAATATGATAGAACAATTTCCTAACTGAGGTCTCTGTCAATTTCCCCAACTGGTAAAGTGATGACTTTGGTATCAGTCATCTATTGCAAACCATTTTAGCTGTTATTCTTCTGCTAAACTATCTCCACATGGCTCCACTAACCACAGTCTCAAGTCTAAACTCCATTACACAGCTAAGTCTAGACCTGAACTTTCTCTCCAGCCTCATTTATGACCGTTGCCCATATTCTATGACCAGTGATGCCATACCCTTTGCATCTGCACAGGACTTTATTCTCATTTTCTGAGCGTGACATCTTACAGTCTTTGCCCATGTTTTTGCTTCTGCATGAAATGCTTTTCTTTCTTAAGTGCCTGGTAAACTACGCATTCTCCAAGACACAGCATAAATATTACCTTTTCTAGGAAGACTTTTCATCGACTCCTCTTGTCTTTTATGCTCTATACAAGAATATGACACATATGTTATATTTTGTGTTTATAAGTATTCCTTTACAGCAAAAAGCTTTTTTCTGATAGGAAAAAAATAGGAATTTTTTTTTTATATTTATACATACTATGTCTGTTTCAAAGTAGGCATCACTTAAATATGAATTGAACAATTAGGTTCTATCACTGCCTTAAATTAAGTGTCAGTTGGAGTGGTTAGCAATCTCTATCATATTATTAATTGCCTGTTTTAAACTGTCCTGTAATTATTTAGCCATCACCTTTAGTTTTATTTCTGCTCCAAGCTCTATGGCCAACTTCTCATTAGACTAGAAATGTTATAAAGATCTCTAGGTCAACAAAGTATTGGTTTGGGGTTAAGAATGGCTGAATCTAATTATTATTTACTGCTATTAGAAGCCAGGTACTTTATTAAATATTTTAAGCACTTACTCAGTAATTCTTACAACAGCACTGTGAAATAACCAATATGCACATTTTGCCAATTAAGAAAATGAGAAGTAACTCATTATACTAGTAACTGATAGAGCTCGGAATCAGACTCATATCAATCTGATAACAAAGGCACCAATATTGTAGACAATTCAGCACTGATTTATCCATTTATTTTTCAGTTTTATTGAGAAATGATTGACATATATTACTGTTTAGGGTATGCAGCTTGATGGTTTGGTTTACATATAATTATGAAATGATTACCAAGATAAGTTTAGTCAGCTTCCATTATCTCATCAGATAACAACGAAAAGAAAAGCAAAAAATTGTCTTGTAATGAGAGCTCTTAGGATCTACTCGTTAACAACTTTCCTGTATATACAGCAGTGTTAATTATAGTCATCATGTTGTACATTATATCTTTAGTACTTATTTACTTATAACTGGGAGTTTATCTTTTTGACCACTTTCCTCTATTCCCTTACTCCTCCAACCATGGTAACCACACATCTGATCTTTTCCTATGAGTTTGTTGGGTTTTGTTTTTGTTTTTGTTTTTATTTCTCAAAAAAGTGACATCATACAGTATTTGTCCTTCTTTGTTTGACATATTTCACTTAGTATAATACCTTCAATGTCCATCCATGTTGTTGCAAATGGTAGGATTTCCTAATTTTTTATGGCTAAATAATATTCCATTATATATGTATATTCCTGATGTAGTATAGAAATGTACACTATATAATTTTACTAACCAATGTCACCCCAATATATTTAATAAATAAAAAATATATTCATAAATATATAGTATATACCACATATTATATATATGTGTGTGTGTATAAACATATAAATATACACACACACACATACATATGCGAGGTGTGACATATTTGTGAACTCGTTGCAATGATGTTGCTAAACTTTTGTGATATCAGAGATATTGTTAATTATGAATTTGTACCAACTGGACAAACAGTTAACCAAGTTTACTATTTGAAAGTGATGAAAAGGCTGCATGAAAAAGTTAGACGAAAATGACCTGAATTTTCCCCACTATTCATGGCTCTTGCATCACGGCAAAACATCAGCTCCACAGCACTGTATTTGAGGGAGTTTTTAGCCGGTGAGCAAATAACTGTATTGGAACACCCTCCCTAATCACCTGATTTGGGCCCCAATGACTTCTTTCTTCACCCGAAGATAAAGGAAATATTTAAAGGAAGACATTTTGATGAAAGTCAGGACATCAAGGGTAATACGACAACAACCCTGATGGCCATTCCAGAAAAAGAGTTCCAAAATCGCTCTGACGGGTAGACTAGGTGCTGGTGTCTGTGAATAGCTTTCCAAGGGGAGTACTTCGAAGGTGACTGTAGTGATATTCAGCAATGAGAAATTTTTCTAGGATGAGTTCATGAACTTAATTGTCCGGCTTCATACATAGATATATACCACAACTTCTTTATCTATTCATGCACAAATGGGCACTGAGGTTGTTTCAATGTCTTGGCTATTGTTAATAATGCTTCTATAAACATGAGGGTGCAGATATCTTTTGAATTAGTGTTTTTGTTTCCTTTGGATATTTTCTCAGAGTGGAATTGCTGGATCACATGGTGGTTCTATTTTTAATTTTTGAGGACTCTCCATACTGTTTTCCAAAGTGACTGTACCAATTTGCAATCCCACCAAGAGTAGAATCTATTTAAAATTGGTTTTGGTTCTATTGTCATTCTATACATAATTGAATTAACTGGACACTTGGCTTTCTTTCCTGGTAACCAGTTTTTATTCAATTTTCAGTGGTCCTTTTACAATTAAAACTGATTGGTTGACAAAAAAAGGATAGTATTTCTAAATCTTTTCTTACATGTAATAAATATAACCACATGTGTACAGTGATTCATTACAAGCTATATTAATTTAACAGAAATAACACAGGATTTGACAATGTATTTATCACTTTTATCATTCTTAATATTATTTAAAGGTAAATTAGAAAGCTATCCAAGTTCTGGAATCAGGAATTTTAAGTTCCAGACTTGGTTATCCTGCTACAAGCAGTTTACCCTTAGGCAAATCAGTTTCATCATCTGGAAAGATGACTTTCGTGTTTCTCTAAATCCTAAATTAAACGGATCTGGGAAGTTTGAAGACTTTCCAAAAGTTTGTAGAAGAATCAGGAAGAAAATAATTTTGTAAAATCACTAAAATGCCAACAGTAATCATTGCAGAAATATAATCACAAAATCCATGCTGTGTACAGTATTAAGTTAAGGATGCCAATATCTTAATAACATGGCCTATGGTCATGAATTTGAGAACCTTAGGTGGCAAGATGGGACACATTTTAAAGACACGTGTAACAATTTGAAATATTATATGTAATGCTTCACAGGACCAGATGAAAAAGAACCATTTATTTATGAGAGTAGAGGAAGAGCATTTCAGGCTGAGCCAAAATAAGGAAGAAATTCTGGGAATGAGTAAATCAGTTATTATCTTTTTGCCTGAATTCCTTAAAGATTGGAGCTATTTTTTTATAAAGTTACCTTAGGATCTTGATTACAATTAAGCTTTGCAGAGAGAAACAACTTATCTTTATACTGATAAGGAAACTTCAGACTATTTTCCAGGGAGACAGTGTTTAAGTATAACAACAGCAAGCTTCCTTGTAGTGTCCAGTGGTCAGCCACGGGGTAAACAGCTGGATCAGAGTTAGCAGAAAAACAGTGGATGGAGCTTCCAAAACAAGCACCTTGCGTCTAATTCTTGAATTCTTTGGTGTGAAGATGAGTTTTTTCACTATTATAAATATCTGACAAATGAAATTCACCTTTTTGTTTTTTTGTCCTTCCTTACATGTTCTTGTCATTTCTGTAAATCTTTTAATTCTCTAATTTTGTCACTCTTTTTCTTTTTTTTCAAAGTCAGTCAAACTATAACCATCAATATTAGAGTATCTAGTTATAGTGACAAAAAGGAGAGTTGAAGGCAAGAAAAGATTTATGAAACTTAATCTCACTATATAAAATTGTGCAAATAACAGAAAGATTCTACAGTAAGAACATTCCTATTGGAAATGCTTGGTGGCTAATATTAAAACAAATATTAGGTACTTCTTGGTTCTAGAAAATTGTATTGTTTAATACTTAGATATTTTATACCCAGGTAAAATACAAATATTTAACATTTATTATAAATATCAAAATTAATATTTTTATAGAAATAAAGCTTACCATTAAAAACACTAGGTCAATTTATTTACTTTTTTTCACGAAAAGAAAAAGTCAAAAATAATTGTGTGTGAGTTTTCTTTTATTTCAAAAACCAAAGATGAAAGAAATATTAAATATCATTTGAAAAACAAAAGTGAGCTCATCTTATATAAAGTATAGGAGAAATCATTTTTATTAAAAATTAAACAACTACATCACAGGCAAAAAGAAACCTTTCCAAATTAGTTTCATAGTCAAATAAAAATAGTGTTTAAAATCTATAATCTGTATAAAATATATGATTTATATGGTGTTTGCTATTGTCTAATAGTTCAAAGCATTGATTTCCTATTATTTTTTCTAATAAACTATTGATCAACTTATGAAAATGTTTTTGTTGACTATAAAAGATAGTTAAATGCTTTGGACAATATATTCATATATAAATCTTGTTCTTTTGAAAAATTAGTCTTCATAAATTTAGAATTTTTAAGTCTCCAAGACTCTAAGAAGTAAACAATTGATTTTAAAGAATTATATGTATCATCATTCATATCCCCTTTCTTTTTTCGTAACTTAAACCGAAAGAAAAAAAAATGCTCTTGAAGTACAATTTCACTGTTTTTGTCCTTAACTAAAGTGCTATTGTAATATTCTACATTTTAAGTCTTCATTTCAAATTTTACATACCTACCATTTAAAGATCTTTTGTTCCCTTAATGATTTTTTGTCTCTTAATGGTTAAATTATATCAAATATTTACTGTTCATGTTCATAGCACTTATAATATTACATAGCAAGATATAATTAGATATAGTTTAAACCGTTTCCATGTTTTAGTTAAGATACCTAATTGGCATTTTTTAAAAGATTGTCTTGACAGTTTTTTAAAGTACTAGCTATAGTTTTCTCAATTTTAAGTTATCCATAGCTGCCTTTAATGAAATATGATTTTCTTTTATGCATTTAGAAGGTGTGCCTAATGTAATTTCCATTAACGCAAGGGACAGAAAATGCTGTTTTGACCCCTTCTCAAATTCAGTCTTTACTTCTTACACTCTGATTCTATTGACTAGATTTGGGAGCTGCCTTAACCCAGCTTGGTGTATTATTTAAAAAGAAATAGGCACACAGGTTTTGAAGTCAACTTGGTTTGAATCAAAGCTCTCTCATTTAATAGGTTAAAGGCCTAAAGTGATTATTTTAATTGCCATGAGCCTCAGCTTTCTCAACTATGATGTGTAGGTAACATCATGAGGCTCTTTGTGAGAATTAAATTGGATAATTAATAGAGAAATACCACACCAATGGACCTTGCAATAAAAATCTATGGCTTTTTCTATGTACCACATCTTCTTTATCCATTCATCTATTGAAGGACACTTTGATGATTTCCCTGTCTTGGCCACTATGAATAATGCTGCAGTGAACATAGGGGTACGTATATCTTTATGGATAAATATTTTCAGATTTTGGGGTAGATACCCCGAAGAGGAATGCTAGATCATATGATAATTCTATTTAATTTTTTTAATTGAAGTTTATTTGGGGTGATAATTGTTAGTAAAGTCACATAGGTTTCAGGTGTACAATTCTGTAATACATCATCTATATATCACATTGTGTATTCACCACCCAGAGTCAGTTCTCCTTTCATCACCATATGTTTGATCCCTTTTACCCTCATCTACTACCCCAACCCCGTACCCTCTGGTAACCACTAAACTATTGTCTGTGTCTATGAGTTTTTGTTTCTTCATTTGTTTGTCTTGTTCCTTTGTTGTTTTCAGTTTTATAGACCACATATCAGTGAAATCATAAGTTTCTCAACTTTTTTTGTCTGACTTTTTGAGGAACCTCCATACTCTTTTCAATAGTGGCTGTACCACTTTACATTCCCACCAGTAGAGTATGAGGGTTCCTTTTTCTACACAACCTGTACAACACTTAATATTACTTGTCTTGTTTATAATAGCCATTCTAACAGGTGTGAGGTGGTATCTCACTGTGGTTTTGATTTGCATTTTCTTAATAGCTAGTGAAGGTGAGCATTTTTTCATACATCTGTTGGCTATTTGTATGTCTTCTTAGGAGAAGTGTCTGTTCAAGTCCTCTGCCCATTTTTTAATTGGATTATTTGTTGTTGAGTTGTATGAGTTCTTCATATATTTTGGATATTCGTCCTTTATTGAAGATGTTTTTGCAAATATCTTCTTCCATTCAGGCAGTTGCCTCTTTGTTATGTTAATGGTTTCTTTTGCTGTCCAGAAGCTTTTTAGTTTGATACAGTCCCATTCATTCATTTTTGCCTTTGCTTCCCTTTCCTTTGAGGTCAAATTCATAAGACCTTCTCTAAACCCAAGGTCCATAGTTTCTTTTTTTTCTTTTTTTCTTAATTAAACTTTATTGGGGTTTAATACCTATCATTTCTTCTATGCAATTTATTGTTTCAGGTCTTACATTTAGGTCCATTTTGAGTTAATTTTGGTATATGTTGACAGATAGCAGCCTAGTTTCATTCTTTTGCACATGGCTTTCCAATTTTGCCAGCAACATTTATTGAAGAGACTTTCTTTTCTCCATTGTATGCTTTTGTATCCATTGTCAAAAATTATCTGCCCATGTATCTGGGGGTTTTTCTGTTGTTTCTCAATTCTATTCCATTGGTCTGTGTTTCTGTTTTTCTGCTAATACGAAGACGTTTTGATTATTGTTGTTTTGTAGTAGAAATAGAAGTCAGACAGTGTGATATTTCCAGACTTGTTCTTTCTTCTCAGGACTGTTTTGACTATTTGGGGTCTTTTGTGATTCCATACAAATCTAATGATTGTATTGTTCTATCTCTTGAAAAAAAAAATGCCATTGGGATTTTGATGAGGATTGCAATAAATTCGTATATTGCTTTTGGCAACATGGCCACTTTATGTTGATTCTTCCACTCAATGAACAAGGATTATCTCTCCATTTCTTTGTGTCCTCTTCAACTTCTTTTAGTAATGTAGTTTTCAGTGTATAGGTTCTTACATGCTGTGTTAAGTTTATTCCTAGGTATTTTATTCTTTTTGTTGCAGTTGCAAAATAAATTATGTTTTTTCATTTCTTTTTCTGAAATTTCATTGTTAGTATATAGGAATACAACGGATTTTTGTACATTGATGTTGTATCCTGGAATTTTACTGCATTTGTTAATTGTTTCTAATAGTTTTTTGGTGGAGTCTTTAGGGTTTTCTGTACAAAGAATCTGAAAAAGGGACAATTTGGCTTCTTCATTCTCAATTTGGATGCCTTTTCTTTCTTTCTCTTGCTTTGTTGCTCTGGCTAGGACTTCTAATACTATGTTGAATAACAGTGAAGGATGGGGGCGTCTATGTCTTGCTACTGATCTTAGAGGAAAAGCTTTCATTTTTTCACCATTTATGTATGATATTAGTGAGGGTTTGTCATATGCATATGTGGCTTTATTATGTTGAGATACTTTCCTTCTATATCCATTTTATTGAGTGTTTGAATCATAAATGGATGTTGTATAATGTCATATGCTTTTTCTGCATCTATTGATATGATCATTGATTTTAATCTTTTTTTATGTGGTGTATCACATTGATCAATTTGCATATGTTGCACTATTCTTGTCCCCTGGAGTGAACCCCACTTGGTTCTGATTTATAATCTTTTTAATGTATTGTTATCTTCCGTTTGCTAGTATTTTGTTCAGGATTTTTGCATCTGTATACATCAGGTATTGGCCTGTAATTTTCTTGTGTTACCTTTATCAAGTTTTGGTATCAGGGTAATTTTGGCTTCATAAAATGAGTTAGGAAGTATTGCATCTTCTTCAATTATTTTGGAAGAGTTTGAGGAGGACAGGTGTTAGATCCTCTTTGAATGTTTGGTAGAATTCACTAGTGAATCTATCTGGTCTTGGACTTTTGCTTTTGGGGAAGTTTTGAATGATTGTTTCAATATCCTTGCTGTTGATCGGTCTATATAGATTTTCCAGTTCTTTGCAATTCAGTCTAGGAAGATTATATATTTCTAAGATTTTATCCATTTCTTCTATGTTATTCTTCTAGTATTCATGTATGATCCTTTTTTTTTCTCCTACAATAATCAGGGCTCATTAGACTTTTGGTTTAATGGAATTCATATTAACTATAATTAAATAAAAGCTAGAATCATGGATACAAATAATTTCAAAAAAGTATATAATATGTGTTACTAACACAAAAGACTTACTTAATAAATTGGCTCTTATTTATATGTTTTTTGTTTCTGATGTATCCTGAATTCTACAGTTTGCATAACTTATTTAATTTAAAATTTTGTTTGGCTATTGTATTTCAATAAATTGATATTGTTTAAGTAGAAATAAAGAATATACATATATATAATCATTTTTAAAACTTTACATAAAATATGCAAGTCTTGTAAGAAACACATACTCTTCTCCATTTATCTCTTTATCACCACATTAAATCTCTTTGTTGACAGCATATGGGGAATTATAATGATTTAAAGAGTGAATCTTTATCAGTATTTGACAGAGAAGGAAAAATGATGATAATATATAATGTTATTTATAACAAAATTTAACTTGAAAGTGACAGTCGCTCAGTATTTGATTTATCCATTTATTCTAGTCAGGAGAACAAACTTCCATAGTTCTCTGGGTTTCCATTTAATCCGATATTTGAAATATGAAAATATACATTTTGGGTATACGGTGATTATAGAAATGCACATGAGGAAATAGTTGTGTGGCGTGTTTTGCGATGTTTGTTTGTTTTCTTTTACCTTCATTTATTTCAAATGTAGTTCATGGTTTTGTTATTGGCTTATTAAATTATTGTTTGACCTTGTTTTATTCAGTAATTGACACCAATTAGTTTCTCTTTGCTGTTTTATGTCCTACTGAAAGAAATAAAGAAAAAAAAGAAGAATCTATACTACTAACAATTTTAATAAAGTACAGACAAATATATTCCAAATATCCAACTGATAAAAATAATTTTTTTCTTTTCTCTCTCTCTCTCTCTCTCTTTTTTTTTTTTTTTTGGTTGCTGTGCCTTGGTGGAGTCAGTATGATTTAGAACTTTGTCTTTAGCATTGAAGTTTTAGAAATTAGGTTTTTTCCAGTTACTTGTGGATATTTCTGGGTTAGAATTAATTTTTCCAAGCAATCTTAAAAGAACTCATAATATCATTTAATTTATGTTCACTAAGTATACCTGAAGAGATGCTGTTTAGTTCTGCTATATGCTATCCACTGTGAAAGTAAATTAGTCTGTCAAGTACACCAATATGTTTTGTTGCTTAGTGATTGATTTTTTATTTTACGTTTTTGCATGCATCTAGCGACGTAAGAAACGTCTAAACCTGTAGAGAACTTTTATAAGAGTTTATTTGAGGCAAAACCGACAATTGCCATGAAGAAAGATCTAAAATGCTCCCAAGAATGACAGTTTTGCAATTTCTTTTGCACATTTGAAATTAAGGAGGGAATGTAAGGAAGTTTACATGAAGGTGGGAGAAAGCAAGGAGGGAATTGGATCACAGGATAATTAATTAACAAGTTTATGTCCTCTCTTGAGGGTAATTACCACTATTTTAAAGTTGTCTTCATTTAGCTACACAAGAAACTATAAACAGGTATTACTTAAAGCAAAGATAACATCCTGCTAAAGAAGCTGTATGTTTGGGGTGTGACTACCCACCATGGCCTGCCGGCTTAATTTGAATTTTCTCATCAGATTACCCCTGTGAGATTACTTTCCATAGATCCTTTTTTGTCCACAATCTAGGTGTTGTGAAATGGAATTCATTCATTCTAAATGTAGTGCAGAGATATTTTAAAGTCACCTTGTCTATTTTCGCTAATATACACTGTTTTTTGTTGTTGTTGTTGTTGTTGTTGTTGTTGTTATATTTTCCGTTGTTTTACATTTAACTGATAAAATGGGACAGTTAGAAACATTTAACGTAATATGGATACTGTTAAAAGGTGTCCCATTTCCTGAAGATAGTAACATAAATTTCAATTGCTTTTCAGCTCCTCTTTTAAGATTTCTGATCTCATAATATTCATGCTAGTTGTACTTTATCAAACTTTCCTGAAATTCAGTAGAAATAAAGCAGATAGTTCTTTAGATGTAGGTAAAATATTAAAACTACCATATGATAATCCAGTTTTAGGGAATATCACTCTATCAAGAAAAGGGGAATGATATTTTCCCTCAAGCTATTCAAGAATTCACTTCCACAGGGAGCTCTCAACAGCAATATTTCTCAGCAGAAAACAAGAGAAAACAAAATAAAATAAAACAAAAAGCCATATTAAAAAAAAAATCTATATCTCCATAGTTATACACACACACACACACACACAAACACACACACACACACACAAACACACACACGAGTATGTATAAATATGGAAATAAAGACAGAATTTAATTAAGTCATCTAATTATAGTGTTTTCTGTAATTATGCTAAAATGATTAAACAACTTGTTAGTTTTCATAGACTGTTGGTGTCAGTGAAACTGTGCCTAAATATGTGTTCCTTTTTGGAAGAAAAATTAAACTACTGTCAAAAGCAAATATTTTAATGAAATCAGACAAATGATTATCCTTAACAGAAGTGTGTGTTCACTGTATCTATGTTTGTTTAAGAGAAAAAAAAAATAGGTGTATATAATGCACCTTAATTAGTAAGTGGCTGAAAATTAGTCCCAGTTTAGTTCGTATTTGTTTATTAGCCATGTGATATCTGTGAGTTAGTTTTACGTGGGTTGAAATCTTTTCAGACAAAAAAAAAAAAAAAAAAAGGAAGTATTTCTTTTGTTTTTATTTGTTTTATTTTGTTTTTATTTTTTTTCCAGGAATCTGTACTAGAAAATGGAAAACAGATCTGTAAAGAAAAGGCCATTTTCTAAATACTCTTTTCTCCCTGCATAAACACATTCATTGTTAGTTTTGTTACATTTCTTTGCCTTATAAAGACTTTTAAAATCTGAAAAATGGGTTTTCACTTCCCTGGAGATTTTTTCATTGAGTTAAATAAAATCCTCAGTGAGTTACATATGCTGCAGGTTTCCTTTCCTAACTTTTAAAATTACAAGCTCTTCCTCACCAGGTGTCTTTTTATTAATTCGTGTGGTTCTGAGCCTGGATATTAATTTTATAATTCCATTCAACAAACTATTAAGCTTTTTAAATCAGTAAAAAGAGGGGGAATACTTCCGTTACACATTGAATATTGATTACTTGAAGGATAATTTGTTGATTCAATCATATTTAGAGTCAGAATAGTCAGGACACATTTGCTGATTGGGAACTGAGAATAAATTACTTAAAAAAAGAGAGCTACTTTTTACCTAGATGTATGATACTGTTACACTGCATCCCTGAAAACTCAAAGAAAAAACAGTCTGGACTCTATCCACATACATACATACATCTATTCTTCCAGTTGAATTTTTCACAAGTCAGCTACCTGATTTCTTATTACATTTCTCTCAAATAAGACTCAAAAGGACTCTATGTCAGCATGCCCAGTATGAATACATGCTTTCAGCACTTTGTATCATATGGATGAGAAAGCACTGAAGCCTCAGTTAGATTGAAAGTGTCTTTACAATAAGGCAATATAAAACTGACTTCTTAGAATCTGATTTTAAAAGAACGCTTATAAGAATAAATAAAACATATTCCTATGAGACTTTTTTTACAAACCTTATAGTTAAGAGTAATCCTGCAGGTGAGAGAACAAGTAATAACTTCATAAATCAAAAGCCTGCTTATTTATTTTATGTGACCACTTAACCCCTTGTACTTACTCTAAAATCGTTCAAAGCTAATGTTGAGTGTTCCCATGTCCCAGCTATTTGATTTCCATATCTCTAAATCTAGCAGGCACATTTCAGTCTTCTTTTATGTAGACTTGGCATGTTTTGATACAATTACTCATATCTGCCAGCCTAAACACCTTTTCTTTGGCTTCCGTGATTCTATATTTCCCTCTCACCTGCTCTCATTCTGACTTCTTTTTCTCAGTTTTCTCTTATACTCAGTTTCTACCCTGTTAACCTCTTCTACTCAGTCTTTAAAAGTTGGGTCTTGTTACTGTTGTCTTCTAGTCCAAGGAAGCCAAAACTTTTCTGTAAACGGCCAAATAGTAATTATTTTGGGATTTGTGGAACATATGGTTTCTATTGCAACTATTGAACTTGACTGTTGCAGCAAGAAAGCAGCCATACACAACACATGAATGTGTTTCTAGATATGTTATCCTGCTTCTTATTTTATTATTATTAAAATAATTTTGTGTGGGATTCTAACAAAGTTCTTTCCTGCTTCTCATAGTTAAAGGAAATTAGTTTTATAGAGGGAATGTTTAGCTAGGATGGCTTTTCTGACTTCATAAATCTAGATCTTTTGATTCTGTTGTTTTCACAAAATGATCAAAAAGATTACTGTGTACTTTTATTTATCTCCCTCCTCTATACTCCACCCAAGAGTCCATCTTTACCTTTTCATATCTGTGTCTCCCTTGTTTCTGCTCAAGACAGTTTAGATTATACTCCCAGGAGTTTCTTTTCAGTGTGGGACCTGGCCCTGGAAAGGAGTTTAGTTTTTCTGTTTGTTTAGTTTCGAGATTTGACATGATCCAGATTACTCCATTTTCTGACCTTACCATGGTTCCCTTGTGTTCACCCACAAATTTGAAGCTGCACTATTTTCTGCCTACTTTTGGCTGTTGTTCTCTGATTGGCTCATTGTATTTAGCAGAGTTCTCTGTTAATGAATTAGGTTCTTGAGGCCATGAGGACACTGGCTTCTCTTGCACAATTACTGAGGACACTGGCTTCTCTTGCACAATTACTGATACCTTGAAGATTTTGCAGCGATTAGTGGTTTTACTAATTTGTATGTTGAAGTTCATAGTATAGTCTATACCTGGGATGTGTAGTAGATGTCCAGGGATATCTGATTTTACCCTTCTGTTTTTGTGGGAGAATTTGAGAAGATTCAAAAAACTGTTCCATTTCTATGTTTTCCAGTCATCCTCCATAGAATTCATTTGACAGACTTACTTTTCAAATTAGACAAGGTCAATATCCCAGGATTCTGCATTTTAATATTTGAGGGTTTTTTTGTCTAGTGATTTATCCATTGATTCATTCATTCAGAAATGACATTCATTTATTGAGTGTCTGTGATAATCCAGAACTTAACTAAATGTGATTTAGGAAACAGAATGTTCCAAATATCATGGCAGGTGCTTTAACAAAGAATATCCCACTTACCCTTCAGAACACCCGATTTTGATTTTCTGTATCAAAGGCTGAGGGCAATTATGGTGCCAGAGGTCAGAGATAGCTTCAGGAGTAAGTCTTTGAGTTCATTGCATGGTTGAATGAAAACTAATGTTCAGGCAATCATTTACTGTTTACAGTTGCCACTCTGCTTTGGGGGTAGGATAATATGCCAGACTTTCATCATATTTGCTTATTCTCTATATTAAAAACTTATTGAAGGTTCTCACTATTGCTTTTAGTAGGAATATAAACAGATATTGGGAGGCTAAAAGAAATAAAAATGAATAACACACTCACATAGACATACCAAAAAAAGTAGATGAGATAATGCTGTTTGAACATTAGTCTTTACTTTTAAGCTATTCATGGTAGGAATTCAAATCAGGTTTCACTGTAAAGAAGAAATTTTAACTGTTCTATAAACTAGGCATTATTATTACTTTATGCTTAGCTGCTCACCTGAGGTATGTGATTTTCTTTTGTATCTAGGCCAGATTAACTCAATAGCAATAGTATCATTCCTCTCTTTAGGCATTTCCACATGTTGTGCTACTCTTAAAATATCAATTTAAAAATATGCATTTATGAGAACATCTATTATTATTTTTAAAGATTATTTTTGGTCATATTTAATTCCTAATGAAATTAATCAATTATTTTGCACATGCCTAGATTTTTCTTTCTGACATAGTATCTGCATTAAGTGTTCTCTAATGTCTTGCTAATCAAAATGTGGTCAAAGCAGCATCAGTATCACTTGGGAACTAGAAATGGAAAACCTGGGCTCTACTGAATCAGAATTTGCATTTTAACAAGATCCCCAAGTTATTCTTATGCACCTTCAATTTCAAGTAGTACTTCTCCAATGTTCTAAAACTCATCAAGTATGGGAAAAAAATGAATGTTAACTACCGAATTCTAAATGATTTCTTAAAATATAATTAAAAAATTATATATATATATGTATAGATATGTATAGATATATATACACACACATACACACACACACACACACATATATATATATATATATAATATTTAAACAGATTAAATATTTACATGAAATTTGCATTTAAAATTTTTAAAATGCAACATTTTCTACTTTAGTTCAATTTTTTGGTAAACCTTTGATATGTAGGTATGGGCATTAGAGATCATTTTATGTAACTTTAATAGTAGCAAAGTTCATTTCCTTTTAGAAGAATTTTTTTTAAACCCTATTGACTATGAATTAGCACAGAGACTTATTAAATAAGGTTTGCAGAACTCAATCAAGTGGGCATATGTGTGCCCCTGCCACATCTATATGTGCACTACTCATAGCTAGAATGTAAGAACCATAGGGAAGGAATCACTATTTTTCTTTTTGTATTGATGTATGGAGCAGTACCAGGTGAATATTAGGAGTTCTGTAAGTATCATTGAAAACTTTAATAAGCTTTCAATGTCAGATATCATGTCAAGTGCTTTAAGAAAGAATTTCCTGTTTATCCTTCAGAACAACTGAATTTCCACTTTCTATGTCAAAGCCTGAGAGTAGTTATGTTGCTCAACAGTCACATATAACATCATGGAATGATACAGGAAGACAGCACACATTTTCAAAACTAAATCAATGGAAACAATACTGAGTAACTTATATATTTAATGTTCAGACACTGTTTTCAGTTAAGCATTTAATTCTTTATAGGAATTGGATTAGGTGGAATTAATCACAATTTTACAGATGAGGAGATGAAGAATCCAGTTAAATATCTTGATTATAAGATGCCTTGACTATATTATGCCTTGATTAGTATAATATAACATAAAAATATAATATAATATAACATAATATAAATATTATATAATGTAAAGTATTATATGTTGAAACTAATATTCCATTTTTTAGAAATGCTTTAGATTTTTTTCTCTTATAGTAGTAAGGGTTTGATAAGTAGAAATATCTGTGCCTATCTGCAACATAGCTGGCAAAATTATGTATATATCCTGCAACTGAGAAAAGCATACTTGTGGCTCATGCCATGTTACACGGTTTAGCATTCATTATCATCATCTTTCTTCTCCGGAGGCAACCAGATATTTGAATGTGTGGCAGTTGTTGACTTCAATGTGTGTCTAGAGTCTCTAGCTTGACCTTGATTAATGGAGAATGAGGAGAAAGCTGTGATTTAATTGAAAGTACACTAACCTGATAATTGAAGATCTGGGTTAATTCCCAGTTCTGTTAGTAATGCTGCTTTGAATTTAGTGTTCTCATTTAGTCTTGCTCATCATTGTTTCCTATTTTTATAGAATGGGGAAAATTTTAGCTACCTTATATGACTATTACTATCACTGAATTTGTGTCAAATTCATTTGTACTATATTCTTTAAGGGAGACTGGGGAGAACACTATTCCCCAAGTTCTTGTATGCCGAAAATTTTTCCCCTATCCTTAGTATTCATTGAGTTTTATGTTTGTTTGTTGCCTTACTTTGAGTAATAGATAAAAGTCTTGCGTTAATCTAATTATTTTGCCTTTGTAACTTATTTGCCACTTCACTTGGAGGCCTTCAGGATTTTTTATCTTTGATATTATTCTAGGTCAATTTTTCAAAGTGATCTCTTTCAATATGTAGATTCAGATCTTTTTTTTTCTTTGGAAAGTTTTCTTGAATTTTATTTTTAATTATTAGCTCTATCCCATTGTTTTGTTTGTCTTCTAATAATTAATGTAATTATTTAAATGTTTTTTGTTTGTTTGTTTGTTTTTTGTTTGTTTGGTTTTTTTTTTTTTTGGTTTTTTTTTTTTTGCCTTTCTTCCATTTCCACTACCTTCTTTTTGACCCTTTTACTTTTTTTGTATCACTTTTCATTCTTTTGGTCATTTTCATGCCTTTCTTCAATGAACCTTATTTAATTTTCATTTGAGTTTTTTCTCTGTTTGTTTGTTTTTTGCTTGGATATAGTCTAATGTGGCTTTCATTTTAGAGATAATTTTCTATTTTTCATCTGTATCTTTCCTGTATCAACTTTTTTTTTATTTCTCCACTTCTTTTTTTTTCCACTTTGTTTTTAGATGTTGAATTCCTGATTAAAGGTGTTTTTTATTTATATCTTCAACTTCTTATTTGTGTGTATTTAATTCTGTATTGTGTGTTAAGAGTTTTATTCTGTTTTGTAGTTGCTTTGTGTGAGGGAGTTCTTGTCAACTTGTGTGGAATTTTATTTCTTAATTTTCTGCAATAGCTCTGTAAGTATTTCACTTTTCTTCTTCACCATTATGCTATAGGCGTTTTATACAACGTCCCTCGTTTAATAGTTCCATCTTCTTTCAGTATAGAAAATCCAAGTATTTTATGAGACTTTGTTTATTTTAGTGGGAGGGGTTGTGATCCTCTAATTTTAGGTTTCAGTTTTTGTCATGTAGGACCGTAATTTTTTTCTTTTTCTTTTTTCTTTCTTCTTCATCACCAAATTACCAAAGGGCACTTTTTGTCTTTTTTCCATAGTTATACTTTTCAATGAGTTCACTTTTAAATTGCATCTATCTCTTTTACTCATGCCTGTTTCTGTAAAAGTCACTTTAACTTTTAAGTTGTAGGTACTTTGGTATACCTTCAATGTAGTCCCTTCTCTGATCTGCACAGACATTTTCACATTATTTCAGATACACCGTGGATTTCATCTTTCAAGTAAGTGATTGTTACAAATCACTCTCCCTTTTGTCTTGCCCACAGTTTTTCTCACCCTAAAACGACTTGCATATGAGTAGGGATAGGGATGAAGCACAAGAGATAATTTGTAGTTATGCTTGAAGAATTTATGTAGATTTTTTTTTTACTGATTTTGTAAATGTAGAATTTAACTTTTCTTCTCATCTTTCTTTATTTGAGGGGGATATTGAGGGCGATAAGTAGCGGTATTGCCATTGTTGGCCTCAGTTACCCTGGAAATCTTTTTAAAATTTTTTTTACTAGTGTTAAAAAGAGACAACAGGCCCAATATGAAGTCACTTGTGCTAAGTTTATGTCACCAACTGAGACTTTATGCCTAATTCAATTACAGTTTTAACCTTTCCCAGAAGTGGAATCTTAACTAGTCACCCTGGAATTTCCTGGTTATCATTAGTGAGGTAATCTGCCTGAGAGACCCCTGACAATCCCCAAAGAAAGTTGACCTTGATTGAAATAATCCATTCTTTGACAGTAACTTCCTTGTCCTGCCCCTTTTCTGCCTATAAAAGTCTTTTATTTCCAATAGCTCTTCAGAACTCTTTTTCAAGTGCTGGATGGGATGTGACTCAATTTACAAATTGTTCAATAAAGCCAACAAAATTTTTAAAATGTACTCAGTTCATTTTTTTAATACATGAAACACTAGTTATATTGTTCTACTGCTGGACAGCTTTGATTTGCCCTTGCTCAGATTTGTTTTTTTCATAAACAGTAGCTTGAGAGCATTGTTCATTGTTTTGCAGCATGATATAATATATTTTGTAACAGCCTAAACATCGGCTTATTTTGAATTGTGTTTTAGCCTGCTTATGAAACAAAATTAATCCATTGATAGATTATTCATTTGTTCTCTAATTGAAATATTTATTTTATAAAGTCTTCAGAGAGTCTCTGTAGAGTAGTTCACATTTCTTCAAAAATAATGAAATGATGTCATAATAATTATAATGTGAAATATAATGGTGAGGACTTTGTGGAATGAATCATTCAGGTATATGATATTTAAAAATTTTTAACCTTTTTCTATTTTTGCATGTCAATTACTTCAACTTCTGATATATTTGTAAATGTTAATACTATGGGAAAAAATTTTTTCTTTGCACAAAGTTGCTAAGTATTTTTTTTAATTTTCCTATACTTTTAATCTTTAATGTTTATATAATTAGAAAAGGAGTCAATGAAAGTTATATCAATATAAAAGATTAAAATATTTTATACTGGCAATAGTCTGCAAGAGGTCACAAGACAAAGTTCTGAACCAGGTTACCGGTAGCAGGAATAGATAGAAGGGGTTGGATTTTAGCTTTTTTAAAAAATATTTATTGAGGTATAATTGACATATAACATTATATTAGCTTCAGGTATACAAGATAATGATTTAATAATTGTATATCTTGCATACTGATCACTGCAATAATTCTAATGAACCTCTGTCACCATACATAATTACAGAATTTTTTTTCTTATGAAGACAACTTTTAAGATCTGCTCTCTTAACTTTCAAATATGCAGCATTATTAACTATAGTCACCGTGCTAAACTGGAAGTTTTTATCTTTTTACTCTCTTGCCCCATTTCAGCCACTTCACAACTCCCTGCCTCTAGCAAACATCATTTTGTTTTCTGTATGTATGAGCTTGGATTTGTTTGTTTGTTTGTTTCTTTTATTTGTTTTAGAGTCTACATATGAGTAAGTTATCATGGTGTTTGTCTTTCTCTGTCTGACTTATTTCACTTAACATAATATCTTCAAAGTCCATCCATGCTGTTGTAAATGGCAAGACTTTATCCCTTTTTATGGTTGAATTATATATATATATATATATATATATATATATAGATATAGATATAGATATAGATATAGATATAGATATAGATGTATAGATATAGATGTATAGATATAGATGTATAGATATAGATGTGTGCATAGATAGATAGATAGATAGATAGATAGATAGATAGATAGATAGATAGATGATGTAGATATCTCACAGTTTCTTATCCATTCATCCATGGATGGACACTTAGGTTGTTTCTATATCTCGGCTATTGTAAGTAATGCTGCAATGAACATAGGGGTGCATGTATCTTTTTGAGTCAGTGTTTTGATTTTCTTCTAAAAAAATACTCATTAGTGGAATTGCTGGATCATATGGTAGTTCTATTTTTAATTTCTTGTGGAACCTCCATACCGTATTTTTATAGTGGTTGCACCATTTTATATCATTCCAACCATACACAAGTTTCTCTTTTTTTCCACATCTTCACCAAAGGTTTTTATTTCTTGTCTTTTTGATAATAGCCATTCTAACAGGCATGAGCTAATATTTTATTGTGGTTTTGATTTGCGTTTCCCTGATGATTAATGGTGTGGATTATCTTTTCATGTACCTGTAGACCATCTGTATGCCTTCTCTGGAGAAAAAAAAAAATATCTATTCAGATATCCTGCCCATTTTCTAATCAAATTTTAACTATTGAGTTTTATGAGTTATTACATATTTTGGATATTAGTTCCTTATCAAATATATTATATGCAAATATTGCCTCCCATTTAGTAAGTTGCATTTTTATTTTGTTGATGGTTTCCTGTGCTGTGCAGAAGCTTTTCAGTTTGATGTAGTCTCACTTGTTTATTTTTACTTTTGTTATTTTTGATTTTGGTAACATTCAAAAAATTACTCCCGAGACCTAAGTCAAAAAGCTTACTGCCTATGTTTTGTTCTAGTTTTATGGTTTTGGGTCTTAAGTTCAAGTCTTTAAACCATTTTGAGTTAATTTTTGTGTATGGTCTAGTTTCATTCTTTGTATGTGGTTGTGGTCTAGTTTCATTCTTTGTGTGTGGTTGTCCAATTTTCCCATTGTATTTTCCCAGCACCATTTATTGAAGAGACTGTCCCCATTGTATATTCTTGGCTCCTTTGTTTTAAATTCAATTACCATATATGCATGGGTTTACTTCTGGGCTCTCTTCTGTTCCATTGATCTATGTGTCTATTTTTTTTCTGTGGCGTATGTAATCAGTGATAATTTACCTGAATTTTGCAGAGGAGGTAGGATTTCCAAGGCATTGTATTCTGGGAAAAGAAAAGAACAGTAAAAACATGAAATGGTAGGTAAGCGCAATTTTAGATACTGACCAAAGGTTATTTATGGGGGTAAATTTGTGCAGGTAGATTTGGCTAGGTTCAGAAAAAGCCTGGATGCTAAGATAATGAAGGAGGAATATGTCTCTGGGAATCCCCAAATGATGTAGGGGACTTTTTAGTGGGTGAGTGCCAGGATCGTGTCTCAAGAGACCGAAGAATGGAAACACGGACCCAGGAGAGGCAAAGAGTTTTTAAAAGAAGATAGTTCATTGAAAGCAAAGGGTCAGACCTCCGGAGCTGGAGGGGGTCCCAAATGGGGGTGCCAAGTGACTGAGGCAAAAGCTGTTACTTTTATACCTTCCCTTTCTTGTTTGGGGAGGGGGAGCTGGTGCCTTCTAATGAAATTCTGCCAGGTTTGTTCTGCTTGCCCATCCTGAAGGAATTAGCAAAATTACCCACTTTTATCTATCAGATCTGCTCCGTTTGTCAGGCCAAAAGGAATTTTATGATCAACCTCAAGGTGTTGTTACATTTTCTCCTGGAGCAAAGGAGTGATTTCAAAACCTGGAATTTTAGGATCTGACTGTTTTTGTTTATTCCATCAGGGACCTCCCTGTCTACCTAACAGCATGCTAACTAACCTGTCTCAATAAGGATTTCAAATGAGTTGATTTGTTAGGTCTGCTCCATTAACAACTTTTGTAAGATGAAATATTCAAACTAAGCCCTGGGAAAATATAACTGAACATGGAAAAATAAGATTGTGTAGTATATATTCTTGATAACTACAAACATGTTTTACAGGACTACAAGATTACTTAAATTCAACAACTATATTTTCAATTTTTCAAAAATACCTGAAATAAATTTTATAAGGATATAGGGACAGAAAAATATATAAGGCCTATGTATGTTTGTTTATATATTTATGTATGTATATATGTATGCATGTATGTACATATGTGTGTGTATATATGTATGTATATATACTCCTATGTCTAAGAGGAAAGGTTTGCATTGTAGTTCATACCGAGTAGATAGTGGGATTAATGCTTAACTTGCTTCAAAGAAAGGTCAACATGTCTGTTTAACAGCACTACTTCAAAGGCCATAATACACAACAGGAGAGCCCATGCTTGCAAATTATTTCATTTTTATGTAATTAAAATCTTGATGACATGGGAGAAGACTCCCATGGTGAAAAGACCAAAGGAAGCCATTTCCACAGGCTTTAATTAGGCTACTATTGTTCATTCACTATCCTCAGAGGAATGCCTTTACCATGTTGCAGAATCTCAAAACTAAGGAAATCATGGGTATTCAAATATTCCTTAAAATCCTTCGAAAAACAATGGAAAATAAAACAATACACTATGACGATACACTTGTATTAGTATCAGTATTTTCTAATTTCAACAATTGCTATTTGGTTACAATCTTATTTATCCCCCCGATTTTGAAAATTTACATATTTGTATAATTATTAAATCTAGCTGTATGTATAGATGAGATTACACACAGCATTATAACAGAGAGTCTAGAAACTTTCAGAGTTTATTGGCTCTCAGACAGACTTGGGTCCTGGTACCTACTCTGCTGTTTCCCAACTCTTGAACTTCAAGAAAGTTGCATAACTATTAAGAGCATTAGATTCCATAATATAAAACAGAAACAACAGTAATGGATTGCTATAAGAAGTACTTGACATAATGAATGCATAGCACAGAAGCTGACTTTTCAGTTAACAATCAAACATTTTTTGTTTTATGATTAAAGTATCATGATCACAGATGATATATTACAGAATTGTACACCTGAAATCTATGTAACTTTACTAACAATTGTCACCCCAATATACTTTAATTAAAAAAAAAAAAGATGTTGTGATCATGGGTGATCGACATTGAAACTATGAAATACCCTTCCCTTGATTTTTTAGAATTTTGAACTACAAGTTTTCACTACGTCCAGTTGAAATTCCATCATTTATTGATTCATTGGGTTAGAAAAATCTCTGCCACTGTAGCCATGGCAGAGTTACAGATATTGGACATTTACTTCTTTTCTCCTGATATGAAACTGTGGTTAGGGAAGTGACAAGGAAAATGGAGAAGGTGAACAGAAACTAATTTGAAGGAAAGGACTTTAAACTTGTTGCACGTTAAAGCAAAAAGACAGAGAACAATGTGAGTAAACAAAGAAATTAAAGAAAGTCTGAGAATGAAAGTGAGAGGGAAAGTGAAGAAAGCCCTTTCTCTACTGCTTATGACAATTATAACTTTGCTTAAGTCAGTTTTCTTGTCCTTCATGTCAGCTTTTCTCTGCCTTTTTCACAGGATACTGATAGGCTAAAAAGAGCTCAAGCTCAAGATTTAGATTGCTTCGCTTCAAATCCTATCTCAAATCAATAAATTGTCCAATCTGGAACAAATTGCTTGACACTGTGAACATAAATTTATCACCTGTGAAATTGTAACTGTTAGCAGTACATAACTCAAAAGGATTATACATATATTTTGTTTATAAATGATACGATGTTGTTCAAATACAAATTATTATTTTAGAAACTGGTCCTGTTCTATACTTTGTTAGGTACAAATGAATATTTTTATGTTACCCCAGTACCACATATCCTTTTCCTGGAAATGATCTATTATATATTCAGCAACAATGTTATTTATCTAATATGCATATTCTGAAACTTGTTACTTTTTTTTTTTTCATTTGATACCATTTATTTAAAGGATATTTGGAAACCAGACATTTCTCGATTTACGTTTTGGTTTAGTAAGATTTTGTAAGGTTGTTGAATCTACAAATAATATAGAAACAGTGCTTCAATAGTGGTATTCTCCTACGACTGAATATCTCACTAACCATATTTTGCAACCATTTCTTAAAACACTGATTTATGATAAAAAAAACTATCCAGAGAATAACCCAGATTAAACAACACAAAATTTCAGAAATTCTTTTGGGAGGTCAAGTTATCTGTTCAAAATTGAAAGAAAAAGAAACAGTTATCAAAATGACCAACCGTTATATAGCTTCAGATTTTTCTTTGTTACCTAATGACACTATTTAAGATGGACTGTCAGATCTCATTAGTTTCACCAATATATTCTGTAGTTTAAATGAAAATGTAGTTTTCACACAGCAGGAAAGTGAGAAGTTGAGTTATTCTAGTCAGGCTGAGAGATATTTTTTTTTCCTTTTTTTCCCTGTTGTTGCTATTGGACAACATTACGTCAATAATAAGACCATCAAGCTAAATGACAAGCAACATAATAAAGTTGTTTTGATGCAAATAATCTCAGTTACTTGGGGTCTCAGTGGTAGCAAACTGTGGTAACAAACTCTATAAATCAAATCAGAACTGAATTACAAGTGTATAAGTTGGATGAAAGGGGGAAAGGCTTTTATATTTTAGGAGGCTCAATGGTTATTTGCATAACTATAAAGATGTAAAATATTTACTATAAAAATATCTTGTTGCCAATATTTTTAAAAATTCAATTTTTAATATCACAGGATTCTTAATAGAGTTTTGTTAAAATAGTATTATGAGGCAGGTGAACCTGTGTTATCATGGGTAGAGTATATTTTTCTAGCTCTTGTAAACAATTCCCTGAAAATAACTTTTTTTCTCCTTTGTATTTAGCATTGGGGTTGGTCTGATGGGGAGTATAAGTAATTTATAAAAAAACTGTTTGTTATTTTAAAAATTATGATTATAACTTACACATATTCACATTTACTTCAAAATACTTATTCTTAAGCATTGATTCATGGAAACTTATGTTACTTGACTGACATTTGCTGGTAATACATATTTGTCGACCTAAAGAATTAGAGACTGAATAGATTTCACACTAGGAGTTCAAATGCAATTGCCCATGTTTCATAGTATTTTGTCATTTGTTTACATTTCCCTCAGTGGTTGTTGAATAGGAATTATAACACCTATATATATATAGAGAGAGACCTTCCACAGAGCGAAAGAATAGATACCAACCTAAAACACACTGAGTTACTATTGAAATCTTAGCCATGTGCATCTAAGTTTTTACTCTTCACTGCTAGGTGCAATTGAGAATGGGTCTTTCTTTATAGGAAGATATTGGCGATATGCAGATGGGCACTAAAGTATGAATTTGTAAAGCACTCATACTGTGCTGGATTGTAGTCATAAATGTTCCAGAATGGGAATTAGATTTGGAAAATTTAGCAACCGATGGAAATAAGCATTTCGAAACATGGTGGGTGATTGTGTTTTGTTTTTAATTAAGTCTGAAGAGAGTGCACAGGATGTCACACGGTAAATAGATGCCATCACCTTATATTACCAGTCACCCCATGACAGAGTCTGTGGCAGCAGTGCTGTAGACCTTTACACTAGAAAATGAGTTTGCTTATCAAGGCATGGAGTGCAATGTTTCCGTGTCTCACGAGAATGTTCGGTGTATGCTTCTTTAACTCTTCCTGTAAGTTTCTTCACTGCACGTTAGATAATATCTCATGTAACTGAAAGCATTTCCAACTGGCAAAGCTCAGTATTAGAATGAATTTTTTAGTGAATAAATCTTTCTAAAGTTGGGTGATAAATAATCTGTTGACCATAGTTACTCCTAGTATTAAACCATCAAGTCAGAAATTGTAAAAGGGTTTTAGATTTTACCCTGTACTCAAGCTAATGAGATAGCCTGTCACAATTTCATAGATATTGGCAGGGGAAAAAAAAGGGCATGTAGGTGAGAGACAAAATGATTGATTACTTATAGCACAAGCAGAACCCAGAGTAACATTGTAGTGTAGTTCCCTGAGCCTAGTTCCCACAAGGCAATGTGATGAGGAAAGGACAATACCCATACATTTGGTGAGGGTATATTTCAGAAGAACCCTGTGATTAGACAATTCTGTCTTTTATAGGAGCTTTTGACAAATCTGCCCACCGTATGACCTGGAGAAAAGATTATCTTTATTATCCTGTGCCAGGTTGGAGAATAATCCACACAACCATCCTCACTCTGACATCAGTTACGAGTCTGGGCATCACTCAAACCACCTTCAGTTTTGATAATTTGCTGTATGGATTGACAGAACCCACTGAAAGCCATTATACTTGAGGTTATGGTATATTTTGATGAAAGAATATAGATTAATATCAGCCAAAGGAAGAGACACATGTGGCAGAGTCCAGGAAAGTTTCAAGCGTAGCTCTATTACTTCAGTATAATTGACTGCCCACACGATCAGTTTTTGTCTCCAGTCCCTCTTGAGGACAAGCTGATACTCTCTGACCCAATGTTCCCACCCCAGATTAAGCCTGGTGTGGGCAGGTCCCACCAAAATTTCTATTGTTAGACTACCTAGTATGACCCAAGGAACTCCACGTAAATAAAAGTACTTCTATCAGGTATGACATTCCAAGGGCTTGGAGAATACTTTGTGAAACCAAGGGCAAAGTAAAAGTTTGGTAAGGTTGAATCTTTACGACATACCTAGGGAAGTAAACAAATCTCCTCTCACTCAGGAGGGGAGGAAATTATCTCCATCTTTCCAGAACTGTCTCCTTATACAGATATTTTGGACAAACCTTCCTGGAGCAAATTGGCTATTAATACCTAGATGTGTAGAGTTATGAAGGACTAGGCATTACTTTGCAGTTGATACAATTCAACTTCTCAGGTTGCCATTCCTCAATTCCTTGCCCTTCAGGTGAACTAGTGCCCTTCAATCCATGATATATTCATTAGATCTGCATAAAATGATCAACCTACCTCTGTAAGCTCCATGGTTGGTAATAGAGGAAGTCTGTCCACCTTGGAAGGGCCTCTTGCATTCCTGAGGCATAGATAGTATAGTTTATGCAAACTCTGGGAGGCTTTCAAAGGGAAGAAAAATCCCAGATTACCTGGAGGTGACAGCAATAGATCACTTCATGGCATTATTACAATGTGTTTCTATTTTTTTTCTCCTGAAAACAAAGTGATTCCTCAATGGATGCAGAATTAACAACACCTATCTATGATTTAGAATGTAAGAAGCTAATTTTATATGTTCCTTAAAATGTTATCCCATTTTTGAGTGACAGTCCCTTCTCTTCCCCCACCAGTCAGTCAGTAGTGGAAACTAGAGGACAGCTATTCCTCCTCGACTTCAGGTGCCCCTGCCCGTCGACCACTACCCACCCCCATTCCAATTATTCATTTCTATTTTTAGCTGTGACTTTTGCTCCACAATATGCATTTTTTCCTCTGGTGCTCCCTTTTATGTATCTGGCTCATACATAAATACCTTTCCTTGATATTCCGTATTAAAGGTTGGAACACTTAAAGAAATATTTTTCTAAAATCTATGGCAGGTTTTTCAAACTATTTTCACTAACACATGACTCCCCTAAAAAGAAAAAGAAAAAGTAAAAAAAAAAAAGAAAAAGAAAAAGTAAAAAAAAAAAAAAAAATGATTGTCAAATACATTTGGAATGTGCTGGAAACAGTATTTACCTCTAGGGAAATTAAAAATATATAGTGTGCATAAAAGGCTATAACAGAATTCTGCAGCAAAATCTAGACAGGAGAATAATAATCGGTAAATGCATGCTGTTAGTACAGCATGCAACTAACATGTTTTCTTATAAGATATGGTTTGCCCCTATGGCATTGGATCTGAGTTTCAAGAGCTACCTTTCATGTGAGAGCACTCTATCTTAGCCTTAATGCCCAGGAGCATTGGTTGAACTGGTTTGCCTCCTGAAGATCTAAAAACCTAAGAAAATGAAGCGCATGGAAAGAGGTTATTTCCTTTCCTTCTTACCTAATACTTTCCTTTTAAGTTCTTGTTCTCTGTGGATAGTGGCATGGCTAGGCCTATGAGGGATAATAAGTCCATCCTCAGGCGGTGACTTTGTGTCTGACTCCCAGCAGAATGCCCAATTCAATGTCACACAATGCTTCTTACATAAAATGCAGCTACTAAATAGGGCTGAGGTGGTGGAAGCATCAATTCTCATTTCATTGATAGTTCATAGACATAGTTTCTGTATAACTCAGGGATCAGGGATTTTCCTGCCCTGAATAAGGGCTGGATCAATTCAATTGTTTCTTTACTCGCTAAGCCTTAGTGTTCTTGCATATTCCTTAGTATGCTAATATTGCTTGTATTAAACAGCTAATATTGAAGAAAGAGACTTTAATGAAAAATCATTTAAATTCCTTATTTTCTACAAAATTTGTTATATGTTTATAGTTGGAAAATGAATGTCTTCTAAAGAATGTGTGTGTGTGTGTGTGTGTGTGTGTGTGTGTGTGTGTGTGTATTAGTGGACACAAAATACTTTTCAATATTTTGTCCTTTCTTTGAGGACAAAAATCCCCCAACTATGAGAATCATCTACTTGAGGAACTTGAAATTCCTGAGAACATTTAAAGGGTGTATTTATAAATACACTATATTATATTAATGTATAGTCATTCTTGTTCAGCTTTACATTGTTTTTTGTTCATTTTTAAGGTAATTTTTTCTCCTTATTGGCTGGAGCATACTGGGTTTAATTTTCAAAAGGCTTTCCAAAGCCTAATTTGTAAATCTAGTGTTTCTTATATGTTATATTGCTTTCTTAATGCTGTCAAAATTTGATTGAGCATGAGTTTTAAAGGATTTGCAGGAAGAATTATTAAAAATATCTGATCTACATTTCATTCTTGAAAGGTTAGAAAGATGAGACGTACATTTGCAGATAAATTCATATAAGTTTTAGATAAATCAATTTCATGGTATTTATGGCTTATTGGGTGACATTTTGTCTATGCCTCTTGTTAAGCAATAAAAATAGAGGTCTGTAATGTGACAGCATTTCATTAGCAAAAGATAAATGATAGCTGTATATTTGATAAAATCTATTTAATTATTGATATGCTCCTTGAAAATGTTCCTATTAGGGATTTTTAATTCCATATTTTAGAATTAAAATGCCCATTTCTTCAAAATTTATATCCAGGAAAGCAACATTGTTATTTGCCTTTGCCAAAGAGAGATGTGTTATGTGAACATGTTCATACCTTTTCACTTTAATTTTTATATTGACATTTTATTTTTAGTCACATAGTCCAATTTCTTTTACCTGAACTATCTTATAGACTGATTAACCTCACTCACACACACATCATTTGTGAGAAATAGAAAAAAATGGGATCATACATTGTGTCTTATACTTTTAAAACTTTAGAAGTTGGAATTCTGAATTAGAGAAAGCTTTAGAAAATAAGGACATTCCAAAAAATATCCCAGTTCTTTCTCTAGGATACATATGTGCAAAACATTATCAGATACTCTGTCATTGACATTAATTTAGAGAATGGTTGCAAATTAACGATGACTGCTAGACATGAGATAATTTAGTTCTAATTTTATGGTGCTTTACAAATTGACCTTAATTTAGAGGGAAATGATTTGTGAAAGGTCCACTCTATGCTGTTTGATACATATATATATTAGCAGTGGCAAAATACACCTCACTGGTATGTTATTAGAAAGACATTTATGCTAAGATATTCCTTGTTAAACAAACCTTCAAATAAATAAGCTATCTCCTAGAAAAGTTATAATTTATGTTTTAGCTAAAACTGAAGTCAAAGGAGCTAACGAACACGTCTCAAGTTGGCATTTAATGTACGGGGTCTGACAGTTTAGTTTGCGAACGTGTTGCAGCAATGCCGCTAACATTTTTTTAGATCAGGGGGATTATTCATTATGAATTTTCCCCAACTGGACAAACAGTTAATCAAGTTTACTATTGGAAGTGCTGAAAAGGCTGCGTGAAAAAGTTAGACCAGAACTTTTTGTCAACAATTCATGGCTCTTGCATCACTACAATGCACAATCTCACAGGGCACTGGCTGTGAGGGAGTTTTTAGCCAGTAAACAAATAACTGTATTGGAACACCCTCCCTACTCACCTGATCTGGCCCCCAATGACTTCTTTCTTTACCTGAAGAGAAAGGAAATATTGAAAGGAAGACATTTGATGACATTCAGGATATCAAAGGTAATACAACGACAGCTCTGATGGCCATTCCAGAAAAAGAGTTCCAAAATTGCTTTGAAGGGTGGACTAGGTGTTGGCATCAGTGCAGTTTCCCAAGAGAAGTGCTTCGAAGGTGACTGTAGTGATGTTCAGCCATGAGAAACATAGCACTTTTTCTAGGACGAGTTCGGGAACTTAATTGTCTGAACTTAATTGTCCGTACATTATCACATCTCTGGAAGTAAGGAGAAGACACGGACAATCACTTTAGGATGCAATTTGCTTCGACTCAACTGTCTATCCCAATTAGTTCTTTAAAATGCCACTCATTCTCCAACCCCAAATATAACCTTCTAGGATGTGTCTTTCACACGTGACCCCATAAAGCAATAATACAGACAAACAAGGCTCCCACCTGGTACAAACACACAGAGCTATTATTTCCACTAACAATGTCAAAGAATAGAAGGAAAGGGTGGTTTGGCACCTGGTTAGAGGCGGGGACTCTGGGAGTGGCTAGTAATGTTTTAAAGGGTTCCCTGAAGTTCTGAGACTCTAGGTCTTTGAATTTTTGGGTAATTACCTAATGTGATTTATTCTCTAGTGAATAGTACGAATTGAGAAACTCCCATTCAATAAATATTAGTTGGCCAATGATTTAGCAACACATGGTGTCTACTCACCAATTACCTGCATCTTAATATGAGAACATCTTGTTCCCTAAATATTTGCTGCATGTCTATAATACAGAAAGAAATACAATGAAACTCATTCAGCAAGCTTTGCTTATTAGGAGAATTGTCACATGCAGTAATAATCATAATACAATGTAAAAATAAGTGCCATAAAAGAAGTCAAGATAAAAGGGCTTTCCCAGAAAGAGATTGCTTTCAGTTTGAGGTAGACATGAAGATGGGTGTTTAAAGAAAACATTCAGTATTGTTGGTATATAAGTTAGATCATGAAAGATAATCAGAATTTGATACAACTGGGTAAGGGGAAAAACATTGCCAGATTATGGGGAAGTATAGCATATGCACATAGAACCCTGTATTGGATACTCATATGGAACAACTTTGGATACTGCATAGAAGTGGATAGCAATATGATTGCAAAGATAAGTAGGAGAGTAGGAAAGAGACCCCAGCTAAAAGCCCCTTTAAATGCTAAATAATGCTTGTTGTATAGGTAAGGAAATACCACTAAAGTTCATGGCTGGGGCCATATTTCAGGATGATGTTCCAGGTAAGTGTGCAATGGATTGAAAAGGAGGAGATCGGTGTTTAGTAGACTGTTGAGACTAGGTGGTAGATAAAATGTACCTGAATTTAAGTAAAGAATAAAGGAAAAATAATGTGAGGAAGATTTACACAGGTAGATTCAATAATTTTGATAACTACTAGAAGTGGGAGAGAGGAAAACTAACAGCCATCCTCAGAATTTCAAAGCTAGGTGATTAGGAGTAATGGTGACACTTAGAAAAATAAAAGTTACTGCATCATCATCAACACCATCTATTAGATTACTTTATAAGTATGTAGATTTTGCTTTAAAAAAAATATGGAGAAAATATAGGTTGCATACTCGAAGAGGAGTAGCCGTGAGTAGTTGAGGACAGGAAGGGGTATTTATAAGGAAGAGATACTTGATTGTCTTCCTGTAGCATAGCGTGTGCTAAATATGTTAGGAAAACTATACAATGTACTCAAAGTTAAGTAATTTTTACCCTTAAAGTATGTTATTTACCAATATTTCATACTTATTGAAGATGGGAATTCCCTAAGGTCAGTAATATCTTTAAAAAGTACTTGATCCTTCATAAAATTTAATTTTTTAAAAATTTAGTTACCAATCCTATTATTTGATGTTTTATTTGAGGATCTATAATATTCTGTTTCACTTATCCAAATATTTCCAAGTAATTTTTTAGAAAATAAACTTTTTGTTCCTTTACATTTTTTTTCAAAATTTCATCTTCTAATTCCTTTCAGCTACTACAAATTAATCTAGAAAACTACATTATTCAGACCCAAAACAGTTTGTGAAAGAAATTAAAATCAAAAAGGATGAAGAGTGTTAAGTGATGTAAAAGTAGATTCTTCAATGTATCAATATCAGAATTGAAAAAGAGGCAAGGGAGAGAACTAACATCCAAACACTTGAAAAGAAGTAAGTTCATTTTGTACCTCAAGATAAGCGTTTGGAAGATGGGGTGGTGATGGCTGTTGTCGTAGCTGAAAATCATTTCATATCTGTTAACCTCCTTCTACTTGGAGATATTATCTGAATATTTTTATGTAAAATACACATGATGAGCTAGTTTGTAAGTGGATTTAAAGAAAGACAAACAACTTATTCTTCAATATGCTTTGTGCCTGAACTTTAATTTGGGGAAAGAATTAGTTATGTATGGTACTACAATCAACATTCATAGAGTACGTTTACCCTTGAGAATTTAGCAAAAGGCGAGGACAAGTAAGCTGACATTTTAGTGTTGGCAGAGGTTTTTCTTTTCTTATTTTTTAAGACAGCTGGGAATGTGTATGTGACATGATTTCTCAGTATATTAGTTTCATAGGGCTACTGTACCAATGTACCACAAAGTCGGTGGCTTAAAACCACAGAAATTTACTCTTTCACAGTTCTAGAGACTAGAAGTCCAAAAGCCAGTTGTCGGTAGAGTTGGCTCCTTCTGAGGGTTCTGAGGGAGAATCTATTTCAAGCCTCGCTTAGCTTCTGGTGATGGCTAACAATCCTTGGCATTCCTTGGCTTCTAGGTGCATCACTCCAGTCTCTACCTCCATCTTCACATGCTGTTGTCCCTGTGTCCCTGTGCCTTCACATGGCCACCTTCGTATAAGGATACCAGTCATATTGGAGTAGGGGCCCGTTCTACTCCAATATGATCTCATTTTCACTTAGTACATCTGCAATGACCGTTATTTCCTCAATAAGGTCACATTTTGAGATTTTAGGGGTTAGGATATCGACATATCTTTTGGGGTGGGTAATAGAAAGCACCTAGTAACAGTAAATCTGTATCAGTCAAGGTTCCCTAGAGAAACAGAATCAGTGGCATGTGTGTGTGTGTACATGTACATGTACATTAATTATTTGTTTCAGGGATTTGGTCCATACAATACTGATGGCTGGTATGTCCAGAATCCATGGGGAGGGCTGGCAGGGTGAAAACTGAAGCAGGATGTCTATGTTAGTCTTGAGGCAGAATTCCTTCTTCACCAGGAAACTTCAGTTTGGGCTCTTAAGGATGAGGCCCACTCCCATTATGGAGCATAATCTCCTTAAAATCAACTGATTATAAATAGTAATCACATCTACAAAATACCTTCTCAGTACTATCTAGAATAGTGTTTCACCAAACAACTGGCACCATTGCAAGATAACAAGTAAAATTAACCATTATTATTAGTAAAAGTGAGATCATAAAAAACATGGAATGAAAATGAAAGAGAATATATGCAATTAAAAATATCTGGGTAAAAAGATTTTCTGGTTTCACATTTGGATATTTTAATAATGCTATTCACATTATTGCCTAATATGTAGGTGAGGTTCTCTAAATATGAAATTCACGGTACTATCATCACTCTGGATATTTGCACTCAAGTCTATTTTATCAACATGTATGATATTGTTTTCCTGATCATCATCATGTCAGACCATCTTTCTTCCTTATACTCGTATTTTACCTAGAATTGTCCTTCTAGGAAGTGTATGTGGTGTTTGAGTATATTTTACATATTTTAGCATTTTTGATGTCAACAATTCTCCTATACATCCTTTAGCTTTTACTTCCTCTTGAGAACCTTATAAATATCCCCCAAATACGTTAGGTATCCCTCAATTCTATACCCAAAGTATCTGGTACTTCCCTTTCATTGCCCACTTTCTAATATGTACATTGCTTATTTCCTTAAATCTCATCTTCACTGGACTCTAAACATTACAAAGAGAGAGGATGTCTATCTTACTCACCCTTATGTCCTCAGCATCTAAACACAGTTGCAGGTACATGGTAGTTGCTGAATTCATTGATTTCTTACTTTATTATAATGAACTAATTTGGCAAATAGTAGGCCTGTACTCTAATACAGATGTTCCATAAAGATTAAATTATAAAAATATTAGAATACATAACTAGGATAATAACTTGAATAACAATTTTTAAACAGTTTTCAGCTAGGAGTGTGCTTTATACTGTACTACACAATTAGCTTTTTTATACCTCTTTGCATGGTAGCCATGTAGAAATTATTTTATACCTCTGATTTATTGATAATATCAAAGTACACTGTGACATTATTCCTTTGTTCTTAACATTAAGATAATTGACCAGAGGTCTGCTTATATTTAACTTAAATTAGAATCTCTAAACCAGTGTTAACTCTTATCAACACACTGGTGGTCCTTAAATTATAACTTTTTTTTCAAATATAGCTTTAATGAAATGTTGCTGTTTGCATGCTGAAGATCCCTTTATAAAATGTTAATTGAATTGTGTTCCTAATCACAAAATATTTGTAAATTTATAACTTTCTTTTTATAAAATAAGAATAAACTAATACATATTAACGTCAAGAAGCAAAGAGTAAATGTAGACAAAATTGAATTACTTATTATCATTTCCTATTATATATGTTTTCTGGTTCTCATTTTTAATAATTAAATATGTATCATCAATATTACTCGTACTAACTGGTAACAAAATAACACAAGGTGGCAAGGCCTATGTCTTGCTAATTATTCAGTGCCCACAAGTTCTCAATAACATTTGCTAAGGAAGGAAGGTCAAATTAATTACAAATCTGGGAAATTGTTAATTCATTTATCTGAACAGATTAAAAAATAATCCTATTTCATTTTGTTATTTCAATATTTTCACTTGCTGCTTATTTTCACATCTGTTAGTAGAATATCTGATCAAGAGGAAGTTATTGTAGAATAAAAAGAATTGAATTCCCAGATAGGAAATTATCTACTACTTAATTCATTTAAACTCCCTGAAGTGCATTTTCTCATCTGTAAAATGATAAGAAAACTACTGCCTCAAAGAGATGCTGTCTGCACACCAATTCATCAAATAAAACAACATAATTTAAAACATTTTAAAATCAAAGTACTCTGTGTGAAACATTTTTAACCAAATTTTGTGTTTTATCCCTTCTACATATTATAATGTTTCACATAGCATTATAAGTAAAAGCAGAAAATTGGAGAGAATAAAATATTAATAAAAAGTGTTCAAATAAATTATGATACATCCAAAATGTGTGATAATGTATTCCATTAAAACAAATAAGGGGGTTTTATATTTACTACCATAGAAAGATGTCCATGACATATTGTGAAGTTACAAGTACACTTGCTTAAAAGCATAGATGTCAAACTGTTAACAGTTATCTGTTCCTTGACTATGGGGACGGAGTGTTCCAGGGAAAGTTTCCTCTTTATCTTGTATGCAATATTTGAATTGTTTAAATAATAAAATGGACTATTTTGCATTAAAAATTCAATTCACCTTTAAAAAATAAAAATATTCAACAAATTTAAAAGTAATATAAAAATTAAGGGTTATCAATTATATATGGGCACATCTGGAGGTGTACATCGTTCCTCTGGTTTTGTGCATGAGGGACAGCTCACTTATGAGATTATATTGCTGCAAACCAGCCAGCTAAAAACACTCCCAAAAGGACAGGGGCCAAAGTACAATGGAGAATTTTCAAGCAGAAGTTTGAAAGCATGCCAGTGTTTGGAGAAACTTGTATTCTGTAACAGAATGCAGATTATACTTTTCTTAGCCCAAAGCTAAAAGATTTGACCTATTATCATATCTAGTTACTAATGAAGATATTTGGTAAGCGGAATATGATGTTGTTTATGCTTCGGATCTCTTTAGTACACAGGAGACTAAAAACAACAGCACCTTGAGTTAGTGAAGATGAGAAGAGAGCCAATTCCTAATTAAATATTTCTTTGAATCTGGCAGTAACAGGAGTGTTCTAAAAACTGATAAACACTTCGGTTACATCAAGGACTTTTGTATTCCCTTCTTTATTATGCCAGATGTGTGCTGCCAACTTAAGTAATTACTGCTTTCCCAGTAGGAAGTTTGCTGAAATGTATTTTTTGCTGAAAAATATGCTAACCAGAAAAATATATTTTTCTCCCTTGAGTTCTTCATTTTCATAAAAGTAAAATAATGTATAAAGCTTTTTTTTTTAATTCACATAGTGGCATTTATATAGGAATCATTTTTGATATAGGACAGACATTAAACCTGGAGACTTGCCAAAGAAGACGTATCCTGATGCTCTTCATCTTAGATAACACAGTGGTAGAAGCATCAAAAATATGTAGGCAAATTACATATGCATAAAATTATTCAGACACATGGTTTTGCAGCCAGTGACTTCTGTTTATCTCCTGTTAAAAATATTCAGTTACTTTTATTTGTATTTAATATTTCTAGAATGTTTAAACATAATATGTGGGGATCCATTTTCCACTTTGTGTGCAAGTGAGTATTTAAAACTCATTATTTTGACCAGCAAGTTTTGCTATTTATGATTTCCTTCCCATGACAATGTGCTTGATATGAGATTGTACTCTTCCCAGTTTCAAATAACCCTTCAATTTTAATTTCACTTTTGTAAATGTCAGAATAATTTGAAAATAAGACAAAAAAGAGACAGACTTAGAAAAAATATGTAAGTTATGTGTTTTTGTTGTTGCTAAATACTAAATGCCAACTGTTACCTAAAGAAAGTAGCCATCAATTTCACTAACTAGTGTCCTGTTTACACGTCAATTGATAATGGTTATGAGCTTAAACAAGATATTTTTTGAAGTATATCAATACAGATGAGTAGAAAGGATATTGTTTATTTTCAAGATCATGACTATCACACGTCTTAAATTTGAAACATTTGTGACAACATGGATGGATCTTGAGAGTATAATGCTAAGCGAAATAACTCAGACAGAAAAAACAGAGAACCATATGATTTCACTGATATGTGGTATATAAACCAAAAACAACAAAAGAACAAGACAAACAAATGAGAAACAAAAACTCATAGACACAGACAATAGTTTAGTGGTTACCAGAGGGTAAGTGTGGTGGATGGTGGGAGATGAGGGTAAGGGGGATCAAATATATGGTGATGGAAAGAGAACTGTCTCTGGGTGGTGAACACACAATGGGATTTATAGATGATGTAATACAGAATTGTACACCGGAAATCTATGTAATTTCACTAACAATTTTCACCCCAAAAAATTAAAAAAAAAATAAAATAAAATAAACCAATTAGTCTTAAAAAAAAAAAGAAACAGAGACTATAGCTTACACAGAATTTTACTTAGGACAACAAATTATTTTACATTATAATATAAATTTAAATATACAAATGTATTTAGTAATACTTTAGCAGTTGTCATTCATACTGTGTACAGTAGTCAGGACTAAAGATATTTAAATAGTATGCATACAATGAAATATAAACAGGAGAACTACAGCAGAAAACAATACATTCATGCTAGGATGTTAAATCATTCTTTGGGAGGAAAGAAAAATGGCTTTTTTGCTATATTTTGATTTACTCACGTGAAGGTAGACAAAAAGATATACTGTGAAAACTTCCAGCAATAAGCTAATTAAGTGATAGAAATAAAGCTTTAACTTTTTTAAGAAAAAATAGAAAACGGATGAGTGTTTATACTTTTGCACACATTTCTTGGCCCGTATATCAAAAATAAAGTGTGTACTATATATACACATAGAACAATGACAATGTCAATATGAATTGTAGAAATCAGATCTTATTAACAGAAGATGAATACTTAAAAAAAACACAAGCTAGGTTCATCAAGTGGAAAATTATATATTTATATGTGTGTGCATATATAGGCATAACTAAATGTATATACATTTAAGAATTTCAATGAGCTAGTTATTACTTAAATAGGAGGCTGCATTTAGGGTATGGTAAACAAACTTGTAGTCACAAGAGAAAAAGATTTGTATAATAACTGTGTTAAGTTTTAGACTATGTGCTAGAAATACAAACAGGAATAAAAATAAGGAACTGTGGTAAAGAAAACTATATAAATAAACAACATACAATGTAACAATGATTATTATCTTGAATACAGTTTTAATTAGAAAATTACATATGTGAGAAACTGCATTTTTTAACATGGAAATGCATAAATATACTTTCTTATCTCCTTAAATATGAAATTCTTATTTTATACTTAGGACCTCTAGGAATATTCTATAAGAGTCTACTGGAGGCATCGATTAGAATATCTCTTATATTTAATAGTTTTAATCTGGTAATTAAACAATAGTCCATTTTACTGAATTATTGTTTATGATGATAATATTACTGGGGTTTGGATTATAATACAAAATTGCAATTTAAAATGAAAACGTTTTTATGAAATCTCCAACTTAAACACTTTGATTTAAATTTTTATTATGTGACTAATGACATTCACTCCCATTTACTAGCAAATGTAAATAAAAATGTATACTAACATTCAATAGCAACTTGTTTTTTAGACATGTGGTACAGCTCTGCTAATTTAGAAGTATGCATTTTTTTTTAATTTTATTTTTTTAATTTATTGGGGTGACAATTGTTAGTAAAATTACATAGATTTCAGGTGTGCAATTCTGTATCACATCCTCCATAAATCACATTGTGTGTTCACCACCCAGAGTCAGCTCCCCTTCCATCACCATACATTTGATCCCCCTCACCCTCATCCCCCACCACCCAACCCCCTTACCCTCTGGTAACCACCAAATTACGTTCCCCAGATTAATTTTCAAACCCGTGGCCATCCTGTGGTCACCGACTGCCCTCCAATCCCCTCACCCTCCCCCTACCCTCCACCCCTCCCACCCATCCATAAAGAAGAAAGAAATCTTACCATTTGCAACAACATGGATGGACCTAGAGAACATTATGTTAAGCGAAATAAGTCAGACAGAGAAAGATAAGTACCATATGATCTCACTTATTTGCAGAATCTAAAGAAAAGAATAAGTGAATGAACTAATCAGAAACAGTGTTGGAGACAAAGAGGAAAAACTGAGGGTTGCTAGGTGGGCGAGAAGTATGCATTTTATACACTGTGTTCTTCTCTTGCTATATTTATGGATCCCCCTTCCCCACAATAATCTATATTTACAAATTACAGGATTTCAATGACATGTACCAAAAGGCTTATGAGATTATTCTAGAGTTGGCAACTGTGATGTTTTAAAGACAGCTAAAATTACTCAATGACTAATACCTATCTTGGATTTGTATATCATTCATTGCCCATAATTGTCTATTAGCCATTATCTGGCATCCAGAATAATTGAGCTATATAGCCAAGATTTTTGTAGTGATCAGGACACTTTGGAGAACGGAGAGTTAGGAAACTTTGAGATTCTAAATATTAACAGATGATTATGGTGCTACTACTAATCATATTACTAGAAAAACATATTGATCTTATTTTCTCTTATTTTTGTTTTAGTTGTTTAAGAGCATTAGACTGATGGGTACACTTTGTTTTCCTAGTATTCACCAGGCCAAAAAAATATGTATATTTTTTGAGCATTTCATTTTAAATATTTGTTTTAGCAAATACTGTAGTTTAAGATAGGGTAAGAAACAACTACTTTGTTGTAAATAACACTATTGATTTTGTGTTATTTTCTCAAGGCATTGTACCTCAATTTCAACAATAGACTTTCACTTAGTATAAAATGTTTATATTGATATTTGTCTTTAAATAAATAACATATAGAAAATCAAGTGCAACAAAGAAATCCTACTGTATTTTTATGTGCTTTACTGGCCTTCCCAACACCAAGGTAATTCAAAATGTGTAAACCGGGTCCAATCATTTTCTGCTACATACAATTACATAGAAAAAAAAACATCCGAGGCATTTACACATTGGCAGTTAATCTCACTAATCATTTTCTACAACATCCCTTGATAATATTTTTCCTGATTTTTCAACTGCAGCATCCACAGCTACATCAATTATGGTCTCTACAGAGGGAAAAAGGGGGTACACAAATTTGCTAAGTCAAGAAGGGTTTAATACAGACTATTTCAAAGGTGTGGGTGAAATAATAAGGTTTATGACCATATTAGGGTTGTTACCCTTATTAGGTTTGAGAAGACAAGATGAGGAAGAAATGACCTTCATTAAGAAGAAGGAAATCTTGTACAGAAAGTGAAATGAGGCAAGTTTTGATCTGAGTGAGCTAGATGCATCCAGTTGGTGGTAATGTACGGGCCAGGAGCCAGGGGAATGAAACTTTGCCCTCTTCTTTCCTGCTGATGTCCATTGTTGTCCCCATTGGCTAAACCTTATAGTAAGCCAGTAGGTCAAAGAGCTTGCTGATGTAGGCTTATGCAGGTGAGTCTACTAGAGCACTTAATAGGCCACGGAGTATGTCGATGGATCTGGAGGGACAAATGGAAAATAGATAATATAGTAGCAATGGCCATTTATATGCTTCTTCTACATTCCGTGCTTTTCCATGCCATCTGATAAACATTCCTTGTCTTTGTTGCCTTCCTGAGGAGGGAATTTCAGGTCATATTACCAAGCATTTCAACGAAGCAGTCTGTGAAGGGAATATCAAAGGTCATGTGAGGTTTTGGAGTTCTTCCAAAACCCTTCTTTATTAAAATAGAGTTCATTCTAACAGGTGTGAGGTGATATCTTATTGTGGTTTTGATTTGCTTTTCCTAATAGCTCCTGAACTTGAGCACCTTTTCGTATATCTGGTGGCTATTTGTATGTCTTCTTGGGACAAGTGTCTGTTCAGGTCCTTTGACCATTTTTTTTTTTTAATTAAAGTTTATTAGGGTGACAATTGTTAGTAAAGATACACAGATTTCAGGTGTACAATTCTGTAATACATTATCTGTTTCTTACATTGTGTGTTCACCACCCAGAGTCAGTTCTCTTTCCATCACCATATATTAGACCCTGTTTACCCTCATCTACCACCCTTCTCCACTTACCTTCTGGTAACTACTAAACTACTGTCTGTGTCTATGCGTTTTTGTTCCTTCATTTGTTTGTCTTGTTCTTTTGCTGTTTTCAGTTTTATATACCACAAATCAGTGAAATCATATGGTTCTCTACTTTTCCTATCTGACGTATTTTGCTTTGCATTATAATCTCAAGATCCATGTTGTCAAAAACAGTACTATTTTATCTTTTCTTGCTGCCAAATAGTATTCCATTGTGTATATATACCACAACTTCTTATCCATTCATCTATTGAAGGACATTTTGGTCGTTTCCGTGTCTTGGTCACCATAAATAAAGCTGCAATGAACATTGGAGCACACATGTCTTTATGGATAAATGTTTTCAGATTTTTGTGTAGATGCCCAGTTGGTCATATGGCAATTCTATTCGTAAATTTTTGAGGAACCTCCACACTGCCTTCCATAGCAACTTCACCAATCTGCATTCCCACCAACAGTGTATGAGGGTTCCTTTTTTTCCACAGCCTCTCCAACACTAGTTACTATTTGTCTTGCTGATGATAGCCATTCTGACTGGGGTGAGGTGATATCTCATTGTGGTTTTTATTTGCATTTCTCTGATGATTAGCGATGTTGAGCATTTTTTCATATGTCTATTTGCCATTTGTATGTCCTCTTTGGAGAAATGTCTCTTCAGGTCCTCTGCCCAATTTTCAATAGGGTTGTTTTGTTTTTGTTCTTGAGTTGTATGAGTTCCTTTTATATTTTGGATATTAGCCCCTTATTAGAGATGCTATTTGCAAAAATCTTCTCCCTTTCAGTTGGTTACCTCTTTATTTTGTCGATGATTTCTTTTTCTGTCCAGAAACTTTTAAGTTTGATGTAGTCCCATTCATTTATTGTAGCTTTTACTTCCCTTGCCTTTGGGGTTAAATTCATAAAATGCTTTTTGAACCCAAGGTCTATAAGTTTAGTACTTATGTTTTCTTCTACAGTTTATTGTTTCAGGTCTTATGCTTAGGTCTTTGATCCATTTTGAATTAATTTTGGTGACAGATAGCAGTCCAGTTTTTTACATGGTGACAGATTGCAGTCCAGTTTCATTCTTTTACATGTGGCTTTCCACTTCTACCAGCACCATTCATTGAAGAGGTTGTCTTTCTCCATTGTATGTTTTTTAGCTTCTTTGTCAAAAATTATCTGTCCATATTTATGTGGTTTTATTTCTGGGTTCTCAATTCTATTCCATTGGTCTATGTGTCTGTTTTTCTGCCAATACCATGCTGTTTTGATTATTGTAGCCCTGTAGTACAAGCTAAAGTCAGGGAGTGTGAGACCAGCATTGTTCTTTTTTCTTATGATTGCTTTGGCTGTTCAGGGTCTTTTTCGTTTCCATACAAATCTGATGTCTTTTTGTTCTATTTCTTTTAAAAATACCATTGGGATTTTGATGGGGATTGCATTAAATCTGTATATTGCTTTGCATAATATGGCCATTTGAACTCTATTCATTCTTCCATACCATGAGCATGGAATATTTTCCCATTTCTTTGTGTCTTCTTCAATTTCTTTAAAAAATGTCTTATAGTTTTCAGCATATAGGCCTTTTGCATCCTTGGTTAAGTTATTCCTAGGTATTTTATTCTTTTTCTTGCAATTGCAAAAGGAATTATTATTTTTTTTTATTTCTTTTTCTGAGGTTTCATTGTTAGTATATAGGAGTGCAATGGACTTTTTATGTTGATTTTGTAGCGGGAAACTTTACTGTATTCGTTGATTGTTTCTAATAGCTTTTTAGGATTAGAGTCTTTAGGATTTAAAGTCTTTAGGGTTTTCTGTATATAGCATCATGTCATCTGCAAAGAGTGAAAATTTAACTTCTTCATTCCCAATTTGGATGCCTTTTATTTCTTTCTTGTGCCTGATTGCTCTAGCGAAGACTTCCAACACTATGTTGAAAAGCAGAGGTGATAGGGACAGCTCTGTCGTGTTCCTGAACGTAGAGAAAAGGGCTTCAGTTTTTCACCATTGATGATGATATTAGCTGAGTGTTTGCATTTATTATGTGAAGGTATTTTCCTTCTATACCTATTTTATTAAATGTTTAGTCATAATTGGATGTTGTATCTTGTCAAATGCTTTTTACGCATCAATTGGTATAATTATATGATTTTTGTACTTTATTTTGTTTATGCGGTGTATCACATTGATGGATTTGCATATGTTGAACCATGTTGTGCCCCTGGGATGAATCCTACTTGATTGTGATGAATAATCTTTTTAATGCCTGGTTGTATTCCATTTGCTAGAATTTTATTCAAGATTTTTGTGTCTGTATTCATCAGAGATATTGGTCTATAATTTTCTTTTTTGTGTGTGATCCTTACCAAGTTTTGGTATCAGGGTAATGCTGACCTCATAAAATAAGTTAGGGAGTATTGTCTCTTCTTCAGTTTTTTGGAAGACTTTGAGTAGGACAGGCATTACATCCTCTTTGAAGGTTTAGTAGAATTCACTGGTGAAGCCATCGGGTCTCAGACTTTTGCTTTTGGGAAGGTTTCGGATGACTGATTCATTTTCTTTACTGGAGATCAGTCTATTTAGATTTTCCAATTCTTCGTGATTCAGCCTAGGAAGGCTATATATTTTTAAGAACTTGACCTTTTCTCCTAGTTTGTTGAATTTGGTGGCATATAGTCCTTCATAGTATTCTTGGATGATCCTTTGTATTTCTGTGGCACCCGTGATAACTTCCCCTCTTTCATTTCTGATTTTGTTTATTAGTGTCTTTTCTCTTTTTATCTTAGAGAGTCTAGCCAAGGTTTGTCAATTTTATTAATCTTTTCAAAGAACCAGCTCTTTGTCACATTAATTTTTTCTATTGTCTTTTTGTTCCCCATTTCATTTAGTTCTGTTCTTATTTTTGTTATTTCCTTTCTTCTGTTGACCTCGGGTTTCTTTTGTTCTTCTTTTTCTAGTTCTTTAAGGTGTAATATAAGGTTATTTATCTGGGATTTTTCTAGTTTCTTGAGATAGGTCTGTAATGATAATAATTTCCCTCTTAAAACTGCTTTCGCTGCATCCCAAAAATTTTGGTGGGATGTATTTTCATTGTCATTTGTTTCTATGTATCTTTTGATCTCTCCTCTTATTTCTTCTTTGACCTGGTCATTCTTTAAAAGTATGTTGTTTAATTTCCTCATATTTGTGTTTTTTTCTGCTTTCTTTTTGAAGTTGGTACCCAATTTCAAAGCCTTGTGATCAGAGAATATGCTTGGTATGATTTCAATCTTCTTAAATTTGCTGAGGCTAGTTTTATGTCCCAATATGCGGTCTACCCTTGAGAATGTTGCATGTATATTAGAAAAAAAATGTATAATCTGATTCTAGGATGAAGTGGTCTGTAATTGTCAAATATATCCATTTCAACTAATGTGTCATTTAGGGCTGCTATTTCTATATATATTTTTTGTTTGAATAATCTATCCATAACTGTCAGTGATGTATTTAGGTCCCCTGCTATAATTGAATTTTGGTCAATTTCTCCCTTTAGTTCTGTTAGTAGTTGCTTGGTATATTTCAGCACTCCCTGATTGGGGGAATAAATATTGATGACTGTTATGTCTTCTTGTTGTATAGTCCCCTTTGTCATTATGAAATGTCCATCTTTGTCTCTTGTTGCCTTTTTAATCCTGAAGTCTATTTCATCTGATGATATAGTCAGTATGGCTATATCTGATTTTCTCTGGGTACCATTTGCTTGGAGTGTCAATTTCCACCCTTTCACTTTGAGTCTATGTTTGTCCTAGTAGCTGAGAAGTGTCTCTTGGAGGCAGCATATGGTTGGGTTTAGTTTTTTGATCCAATCTGCTACTCTGTGCCTTTTTATTGGTGAGTTCAGTTCATTTACATTTAGGCTGATTATTAATATGTGAAGATTTCCTATCATTCTATCTTTGGTTTTCTTTTAAGACTGTGTCTTCATTGTTTTTTGTCTTTTTGTTGTTGTCTATTATTTCTGGTATTCTATGACTTTTCCCTCTGTCTCTTCTTTTATTACGTTATATATTTCAGTTATGGATTTTTTTTTGAGTGGTTACCATTAAGTTTATGTAAAATAAAGTTTCATATTTAGAGTATTCCATTTTTTTCAGCATGCTTACTTTCTCCATTCCCACATTCCGGTTCAGGCCTGTACTCTCCCCCCTTTTATATTTTGGTTGCCACAAATTATCTCTATTTATGCTGGTTGAATAGCCTCCTTCTGTATGTCTGGAAAGGTCTTTATTCCTCCTTCATATCTAAAGGATATCTTTGCTGGATATATTATTCTTCACTCATAATTTGTCTCTTTCAATAGTTTGAATATTTGATTCCACTCCCTCCTCACTTGTAGAGTTTCTGCTGAAAATCTGATGATAATCTATTGGGCTTTCCTTTCTAGGTTACTGTCTTCTTTTCCCTGGCTGCCTTGAGGAATCTTTCTTTGTCATTAATTTTTGACAGCTTCAATACAATGTTCCTTGGAGAAGGCCTGTTGGGGTTGAAGTAATTAGGTCTTCTTTTTGCTTCTTGAATTCGAGGATCCAGTTCTTTCCACAAGTTTGGGAAGTTCTCGTCAACTATTTGTTTGAATATAGTTTCTGTTCCCTTCTCTCTTTCTTCTCCTTCTGATATGCCTATTATTCTTATATTGCTCATTCTGATGGGCTCAGAAAGTTCCTGTAGAGTTCTTTCATTTCTTTTAAGTCTCAAGTCTCTTTCTTGTTCCATCTGTTTCATTTCCAGATTTCTATCTTCGATGTCACTGATTCTTTCCTCCATCTGGTCAACTGTACTACCTAAGCTGGCTATTTCATTCTTCATTTCTTTTATAGAGTTCTTAATCTCCAGAAGTTCTGTTTGGTTCGTTTTTAAAATCCCAATCTTTTCAGTAAAATGTTCATTTTTTTCTTTGATTGTGTTTCTCAGTTCAGTAAACTTCCTAGCTGTGTTTCTTGCATCTCGTTGAGTTTTTTAAGAACTGGAATCTTGAATTCTCTGTCATTTAAATCACATGTTTCCATGTATTTAAGTTCATTTTCTGGAGACTTTTCATTTTCTGTTGAGCTGTCTTGTTACCTTGGTTATTCATGACAGTTAGTGGTTTATTATTTCTTTTCCTAGACATCTACAGGAGTGGGTTTTGCAACAAGTTGATAGAGGTCTTTCTTTTGTTTTCCAGTAGGTGTTGGTAGAATGTTTTATTTTCTCTCTGACTGCAGCCTTTTATTCTCTCTCACACTGTAATGTTATATTTTCTCTGCATTATTCTGGCTTCTCACACAATAGGGGGATTCTCTGGAAGGTGGACTTCTCCTCTGTGAAGAGTTTTCAGGAGTCATAGGGTGCCGCCTCTGTGGGGAGATGTGGAGAGCTTCTGAAGGTCCAAAGCTCTTCCTGTACCAGTTTCAGAGCCTGTATGTTTCAGCAGCTCTGTTTACTCCTGCAGGGATCCACCCAGATAGGTGGGGACAGGGGCAGTGTGGGTTTTGAGAGGCCGAGAGCAATGGCAGTGACCACCGCAACAGCCAGTCCTGCTTCCACAGCTCCCTTCCCTTTGCCACACCTAGTTGGGCTGCAAGTCCATGTTTGCAGACCACAGTTCTCAGAACTGCAAATATTCTGTTCTTTTGAGCTGACACTGCTACTGTTCTGCTTGTAGCACTGGGCAGGTGAGAGGGGGACGAGCTGGGGGGGCGGTAGGGAGGGCTTGGCTAGGCTCATTGCCTAAGGCTTCCATTCTCTGCTCAGCAGTGATGGCTTAAACAACCATTTTCAGCTTTCTTCCCTCAGTCTTTTCTCCGAGGTCTCTGCCGTGAGTGTTGGGGTCAGCAGTGTTATGTGCTGTCCCCTCAGCGCTGTGGGCCCTGTGCGGAGTTCTAGCAATCTGAGTTCTTACCTCTCCCGCATCTGCGGTAGTTCTGGGATGCTGCAAGCTCGGAGAAGGTCTGCGTCCTGTGCCCCGTCTCCGCACTTCTCGTTTCCCTCCTCCCCCGCTCGCACAATTTTCCCACCTTTAAGTGAATTCAGTAGTGAGCCTTTTCGTCTTTTCTGTCTGCTGTGTAAGGATACCTTTGTGGAGTTACAGTTGTTAAATTTGTTGTAAACTCCAGAGGAGATTTCAAAAGTCTACCTCACGCCGCCATTTTTCTGACCTACATCTCTGCCCATTCTTTAATTGGAATGTTTTGTCGTTGTTGTTGTTGTTATTGAGTTGTATGAGTTCTTTATACATTTTGGATATTAGCTCCTTATCAGAAGTGTTGTGTGCAAATATTTTCTCCCATTTGATTGGTGTCTCTTTGTTTTGTTGATGGTTTCTTTTGATTTGCAGAAATGTTTTACTGTAATATAGTCCCATTCATTTATTTTTGCTTTTACTTTTCCTTGCTTTTGGAGTAAAATTCGTAAATTCATCTCTGAATCCAAGGTCCGTAAGTTTAGTACCTATGTTTTCTTCTATTCAACTTATTGTTTCAGTTCTTATATTTGGGTCTTTGATCCATTTTGAGTTAGCTTTGGTATATGTTGACAGCAGTCTATGTTCATTCTTTTGCTCATTGTTGTCCAATTTCCCCAGGATCATTTATTGAAGACCATTTCTTTTATCTACTGTATATTTTTGGCTCCTTTGTCAAAAATTATTTGCCCATATATATGTGGGTTTATATCTGGGCATCCCTGTCTTCCTGATCTTAGTGAAAAATATTTCAGTTTTTCACCATTAAGTATGATATTAGCTGAGGGTTTGTGATGTATGACCTTTATTATATGCAGGTATTTTTCCTTCTATGCCCACTATATTGTTTTAATCATAAATGGATGTTGTATCTTGTCAAATGCTTTTTCTGTATCTATTAATATGGTCATATGATTTTTATCCTTTATTTTGCCATATTGTGTATGTATCACATTGATCGATTTGCATATGTTGATCCATCCTTATGCCCCTGGAATGAACCCCACTTGATTGTGATGTATCATCTTTCAAATGTTTGTTGTATTTGATTTACTAGTATTTTGTTTAGGATGTTTGCATCTGTATTTATACAGTAGGATGGCTATTAGAAGAGAGGTTATAGAGAAAAAGGAATTCTCATACACTGCTGGTGGGAATGTAAATTGGTACAGCCACTGTGGAAAACAGTATGGAGATTCCTCAAAAAATCAAGACTGGAATTACCATATGAGGTCTGACAATTAAGTTAGTGAACTCATCCTAGAAAAAGTGCTACATATCTCAATGCTGAATATCTACTGTCACCTTAGAAGTAGTCCCCTTGGGAAGCTATACATGGACTTCAGCACCCAGTCCACCTTTCAAAGCAATTTTGGAACTCTTTCTGGAATGGCCATCAGAGCTGCAGTCATATTACCCTCGATGTCCTGAATGTCATCAAAATGTCTTCCTTTCAAAATTTCCTTTATCTTCAGGTAAAGAAATAAGTAATTGGGCTAGATCAGGTGAGTAGTGAGGATGTTCCAATGCAGTTATTTGTTGACTGGCTGAAAACTCCCTCACAGACAGTGCTGTGTGAGCTGGTGCATTGTCATGATGCAACAGCCATGAATTGACGAGAAGTTTGAGACCTCTAACTTTTTCACACAGCCTTTTCAGCACTTCCAAATAGTAAACTTGGTTAACTATTTGTCCAGTTTGTACAAATTCATAATGAATAATCCCTCTGATATCAAAAAAGCTTAGCAACATTGTTGCAACAAGTTCGCGAACTTAATTCTCAGACCTCATATTACCCACCACTCCCTCTTTTGGGTATCTACCCCAAAAATCTGACAATAATTATCCATACAGATATATATATATATATTCCTAAGTTCGGCATTATTCATGGTGGCCAAAACATGGAAACAACCAAATTGTCCTTTGGTAAAGAAGATGTGGTACATATACCCAATGGAATGTTACTCAGCCATAATGAAAGATGAAATACTGCCATTTGTGACAACATGGATGGAACTTTTGAGATTATCATGCTAAGTGAAATAAATCAGACAGAAAAAGTTAAGGACTGTATGATTTCACTCATATGTGGGATATAAAACTGAAAGCAACAAATGGACAACACAAACAAATAAAAACTCAAGACATAAATATCAGTTTAGTGGTTACCAGAGGGTAAGGCGGGTGTGTGAAAGGATAAAGGGGGTCAAATATATGGTGACAGAAGGAGATTTGACTTCGGGTGGTGAACACACAATGCAATATATAGATGATGTATTATAGAAGTGTACACTTAAAACATACGTAATTTTATTAACCACTGTTACCTGAATAAATTTAATAAAAAATAAATTAATTTAAAAAATAGAGTTCATCCTTGTCCCCAGGAAAAGGATGGTTGTAAGGACTGGATTCTGGGAAGTATTCTAGGAATTAGCTGCAACTGATGAGCATCAAGATTTCTAACTAGAGAAAAACTGATTTACTATTACCTATTATTGGAAGTTCTCATCAATAATTAAAAATTACAATGAAAGAAAAGCATCAGCAGAAATAGTCTACCAATTGCTTGATGTTTGGTGACTTGATCCACTTTCTGAGCAGTCTGCATTTTCTATGTAAATACAAGGAAGCATTATCATATGGTACATAGTATCATGGTGTTGGTGTTAAACAATCCTGACGTCCAGTTCCAGCTTTTATTATTGACCAGCTTTATGACCACAGGCAAGTTCATTTATCTACTGAACTACAGTTTCCTCAGTTATAAACATAGATAATATTTTTATCTACCGTTTGGCTGTGGAGATTACATGAGATAAAATGCAAATAAACCACACAGCATGCTGTCTGACATATACTAAGCTCTTTATAAGTGTTAGCTATTATTTTAAAATAGAAGTGGAGCAATTTGATTTTATTAGGCAGCAGACTGCCTCAGCTACAAATATCATATCCAAAGTCAAAGCAAGAGGATACATTTCACCTCTTTATCACCTCTTTATCTTGGATGGCAAAAGATTTCCAAGAAATCCTGCACGCAGATGCACACTTAGGTTTTATTGATGGGAATAGGGTCATATGATCATCCTACCTATGACCTAGGCTACATAATCAAGATATGGAATGGTCATAACTGCACCAAAGTAATCATGATTCATTCATTATGCATTATCTGGATACTAAGTATAAATGGAGACAAAATAGGGATATGTTAGCAATAAGGAGCAGAATGGGTGGGAAACTAACATTGTATAACACAGTAGCATTTTGCTTTGTCATGATTTCCTTCCTTGGAAGAATAATCTAGCAAACTCTGAAGTTGATTCTTTCACAAATGTAGCAAAGTGTTTATATAATACCACTTATTATAGTGGTATGTATGGCAGTATTTCTTGTATTCTCAAGTATGAATACTTTAAAAATATTGTGTGTCATATTTTTAATATATGATTATCACATTATGAAGTATGAAAAAGTTGGATTTTATTTTAGAAATAGTTTTATTTTTTTTGATTTTGAGGTGTTTTTATTTCTGCAAATGTTTTTTTTTCTAGCATAATTCTAATTGTGTTATTTAAAACAATGGTAATATAGAGTATATTTGCTGTTAAGTAACAAATAAAGGGTGCAACTAAGAAGATTATAACTTCTATTTTTTCTTGCCACTGAGAAAAAAATTGAAAAAATCATCTGCAGACTGATTATTTCAGGGGGGAAAAAAAAATGCCAGCAATTCGTATTTGTTACCAGAAGGTAGCAGTGTGTTCCTTTCTCTAGAACGTTTGGATTTCAAAAAAAAATAAAATCAGACATTTGAAATGTTCTCAGTAAAAACATTATTATTACTTAAATTTAATTTATAATGGACACATTTAGTATCAATTAAATAAAATTACGACATAATTTATAGAATTCATTGAAAATAAATTCCAGAACATCAGCTCACTTTTGTCTCACCTAGTCTACCTAATGAACATAACCTAAGATCCCCAGTGTTTCTTATAAGGGCATTACCCTCAAGACCTCCTCTAAATTTAATTATCTCCCAATGGTCCCATGTCCACGTAGCACTGGAGGTTAAGGCTTCAACATACAAATTTTGAGGGGACATAATTCAGTCCATAGCAAGTATCTACTACATACTTGAAATTCTGCAGGAAGTTTTATTTGCATTATCTTTGCCTAAAAGGTAGTTAATAACAAATTGCAAAATAATTCATCAACTAAAATAAGTGATGCAAATAGCTGTGAAACAATAAGTAATGGTGTCAGTGTGGTAGAACACTTTTCTTGTGTGAAGAGGGGACAGCTGCCACTTAGCTACAATGATTATTCTTGTGTAACCATGGGAGCTAAACATTACTCAGTTTTAGGTTTTTAAAGAGAATCTGGATGTATGGAATTTTATGAAATATTCCTAGATTTATTGTTGGCAATCACATCATGTTTCTAACTGCATTGTGGTTAAAACAAAACTAAATTTAGCCCAAGGGCTGCCAATGCAAGGTCAGTTCTAAGAGATTTTAGGTTACTTGGTGCCACATAGCTACTAAGTGAGAAAGCAGCAGGACTCCAGCCCAGGGCTGTCAGGGTCCACTGCTCTCCTTTCCTCTAATCCTCACTGTCTTCTGAACTCCAAACCTGTGTGAACACCATTGTTTGATTTCTTCCCCCCCCTTCTTCCGCCTCCCCACCTCACTCCAGTTCAATCCATTGTTTCTTAGTCTAGCTGTGTAGGACACAGCTCCCTGGCCCATACTGGTACTATGAGCCTTGCACTCCCCCTGGCTGAGGCAGTTGGTCGCTGGTCATCAGTGGGCTGCTCACAGCAGCTCACCATAGCTCTTGCCAGATACCAGCCACTCATGCTGGCAGCACACTGCAGTCCATGGCAGCACACAGCAACCCACAGCAGCACACAGCAGCCTATGGCAGCTGATTTCTATATTCCTATTTCTATATGGCTGTACATTTCTAGATAAAGTTATACAATGAAACTAATTCTGGCCATAAGTTGGCTGCCTCCCTTTTTTTTAATCACTCCTTACCTTAACATTATTTTCACATTCTAATTGCCAAGCTAGTGCATAGCACATTGGACATTTATTTGGGAGTCATTTGGACATTACCATCTATGGAATAGAAAGGGAAAAGGAATTAGGCAGATGGACAAGTAAAGCTATAATTCAGTTTCAACAAAGGCCTCAACTGAACCCATGGGGAGCTCTGAAGCTAGGATGGCCTAAGTTGGAGCTAGGGGATCTGGCCTTTATATTAATGCTACAATGTCTGACAATTAAGTTCGCGAATTTATCACAGTGAGCTTGCTCGGTAAGGTTTTACAGCTCTGTTCGTGTTGATGTGTGGCCGTATCTTGCTGAATGGCACTTATTATTGTTGTTCCATGTTTTTGTGTGCCATCGTGAGAATGTCTGAGCTTGAATTAGAGCAATGTAGAAAAATTTCGTGTTAAACTTGACAAGAGTGGAATTAAAATCAGACATGTTAGTACAAGTTTATGGGGATAATGCCATGAAGAAAACGACAGTGTACAAATTAAATTAAACGACAGTGTACAAAGATTAAATGTTTTTCTGAGGGGAAGGAATGCATCACTCATAAAGAGAGGTCATGATGGCCAGTAACCGCAGAACTGATGAAAACATTGCAAAAATTCATTGAATTGTGTGTTAAAATTGCCAGCTGACAATGAGAAGGATAGCAGACCAAGTAAACATTGACAGAGAAACAGTTAGGAAAATCTTAACTGAAAATCTTGGCATGAGAAAGATGTGTGCAAAAATGGTCCTGAAGGAGCTCACTGATGAACAAAAGCAAAGGACAGTCGAAGTTTGCCAAGACCTTTTGTAGAGGCAAGACAATGTTTTGGGCCTTGTTATCAATGGTGATGAAACATGGGTGTACCAATACTACCCTGAAACAAAATGTCAAAATGCACAATGGAAGTCAGCCAATTTCCCATGACCAAAAGAGTTCCATCAGTTCAAATCAAGAGTCAAAACGATGTTGCTAATATTTTTTGATGTCAAAGGGATTATTCATTACGAATTTGTACCAACTGGATAAACAATTAACTGAGTTTACTATTTGGAAGTGCTGAAAAGGCTGCATGAAAAAGTTAGACAAAAATTAACTGAACGTTTCGCCAACAATTCATGGTACTTGCATCACAACAATGCACCAGCTTACATGACACTGTCTGTGAGGGAGTTTTCAGCCAGTCAACAAACAACTTCATGGAAACACCCTCCCTGCTCACCTGATCTGGCCCCAGTGACTTCTCTCTTTACCTGAAGATAAAGGAAATTTTGGAAGGAAGACATTTTGATGGCATTCAGGACATCGAGGGTAATATGATGACAGCTCTGATGGCCATTCCAGAAAGAGTTCCAGAATTGCTTTGAAGGGTGGACTAGGCACTGGCCTGGGTGCATAGCTTCCCAAGGGGAGTACTTCTAAGGAGACAGTAGATATTCAGCAATGAGGTATGTAGCACTTTTTCTAGGATGAGTTTTCAGACTTAATTGTCAGACCTTGTACACTTGCATTGACCAGAAATTGGATCTGTATGCCCTGGGGATATCGCCTTAACTTATTCTGAAAGTGCTGACAGCTTAAGATTTTCTGTGGGCAGCCCACTCTTTCACTGTTATAGTAAAAGACTGCAATAACATACCCTAGCATAACAAGATTTTGGATATAATTGATGATTTGCTTGACCTCCATCCTTAGAAACTGGCTATATTTTGTATCTTCTGTGGGAAAAAGGGAAGGAGAAACACAAAGGGGAAGTAATAGGTCTCCATCTCTCAGGAAGCCAGGAGACCGAGGGTGTGTCCGTAAATCCACATATTCTCTAGCTTCAAAGCTCTTAAATGCACTAGACCAGATTGAAGAAATACGTAAATAATAATCAGAGATTTCTGGAATTGTAGTCACTGTACTGAGTGTCATCCAAATACAGGACTCAGAATTGCCCTTCCAATACTCAGTCTGGACTGCACAACTTTACCTAGTGGATCCAAATTGTCTAGTCCAGACAGGGATGAACCCTGATGGGCTAGCTGGACAATTTATTAGCATTTATTTTGTTTTACAGGGATTCTTATCCATGTTATTCTGTCCATTATAAAAATGATGTGCTTGATCTGTGTCGATGTCATCTTCGTGGGCCCCTAATGGCCCTCTGTAGGGACTATAAACTCTTAATGAAGTGAATTATTTATTGGAAATTATTCATCTATTATCCATTCCCTTTATTATTTCAAATGCCTGTATTCTATAATATTAAGTTATCTTTATCTTTAACAATAGTATGAATAATACTATAATATTTTAATTTTCTAACTACTTTATTAAAATATTGATTTTCTTTTTAGGTGATTCTTTATTACAGTATCTTCTTTAATGATTTGATAGCTGAAAAATTGTGTTTAATCTGGTTTGTCTCTGCTGTTTAAAATTATTTCTGGTTTATTAACAAGCCTTAAAAAAATGAAATGAAGCTTACCTCAAATCATCTGGCAGGTGCCTTTACACATAATCAGGAATTAGTCAGTTTAATCATAATAATGTTAATTGAGTTAGTATTAAATCATTCTCACTAGGTGTTTGTTCTTATTTGCAATTGGATCATATTGATTTTAAAAGCAGCAAAAAGTCTATTTCAGAAACCATGGCAATGGACTTTTACAATATAATATACAATGAGTATGTTACGACTCACCTTGTGTAGTTCTGCCCAGAAACAGGAAGACACTCTCATTATCTTCTGATGCATTCAATCTGCTACTCCACCTCTGCCAGGTAGTTTCTATTCCAAAAAACTCTTAGTGGCCTTCTGAAATTATTAATTTAAGAGATACCCACCAACTCTCAGTCTGAAAAGGAAATAGCTCATTCATGCATCCTTTTGTTGGTTTATGGATCCATAGGACCCTAGAGAGTACCACAAATCTTCATGATGTCTTAAGTGTTAACTTTAATGTTTGTATCTTTAATTTAGCTGAAAGATGTGTAAAAAGTCCTATACTCAAACAGCTCCCTCTTGGCTAAACATAAAAAGTTGAGATTAAAGCATGTTATTCCAATAGATACCAACAATAACTTATGCTCAGTAATTTATTTTTGAATCTATATTTCCAAATTCTACGAGGTGAAAGAACAATAGATTTTTCCCCTTAGAGCTTATTTGTAGCTATGTGCTAGTGTTACAACATTGCCTTAGATATCTAGACTTCCTTTGGTTTACCATGCTTTTTGCAGTAGTATAGCCATTAAATTAAATTCATCAAGTAACTTTCTGTGACCACAAATAGCAGGAGGGCAGTTATAAGTACACGTCTGTCTTTATAAACAGTATTTTTCTACTTATCCAAGTCATTATAGTACTTTATTTTTACTTTATTATTCCAAGATTGGAAAATGGCATTAACCATAATGTTCAGCATACATGGAGAAGGAATTGACTGTGAATGAATTTAAAGTCACACTGTTTCACATGTAGTGTACACTTCAGTGGTTTCTGCTCAAGGTACTATTCGCATTACTGATGACTCTGACATATTCCATATTTAGTTGTTGCTCATTAGATTGATTTAATATTCACCCCCTCCAAGACAATCATTCTGAATATTTCATATATTAAGCAGGAATAAAAATCACAGGGAAACACATGGTAAAGTGTATTTTAATGCTGTAAGTTTCATTAAAATTATTCGCCTTTCCTACTTGTAAAAGAAATGAAGAAAGCTGAAATAATACACAGATATACATATACATACATATGCATTTATATATTATATATATTATATGTATGTTATATATATGCATATATATGAAACAAGCCAAAGATAATTTTATTTTTTTAATTTATTTTTCAATTACAGTTGACATACAAGATTATATTAGTTTCAGATGTACAACATAGTGATTAGACATTTATACAAAGATAATTTTTAATTTGAAAGGGATATTAATAAATGTACTCCAAATGCAAGGCTGAGAGTAGTTTTTATAATATTTAAACTATAATTGTATTTGATTTAACACTATAAAACAACTATTGTTATTGAATTTCATGTTCTTTTAGTTTTTCCTGAAAATTTACTATTTATTAAATCTATTGATTAGTTTTGGCATTTTGCAGTGTTATAAGATTTCTGATAGTACTTACTTTGCTACTACTTGTATTGCTTAAAAATTATTAATTTACCCATGCTAAACATGTGATGAATAAAGCACCTGCTTTTAAATCTTTATGCACCAAAATACATTTAAGATCTTATCAATTCATTGTTCATAAAGTCACCAAATTCGAATCCACTTTTGATTGTTTTCATGTATCCCTTGGAAAATACCTCATTATAAAGATTCTTTATAAGCACTTCCTTTATGCTGATACCATTTAAGGCCACAGAATGAGTGAACAACAAAAAAAATTGTTTTGACAAAGGAAAAAATGAAGTATTACTTGAATACAGTTTCATAGAACCTGGTGGTTTCTTTCCTTGAATCAGTACTAAAGCAAACCGGTTAGTTATTTTGATAAACTAATATTTCTTGTGTGTCTAAAATGAATGCTTCAGTTATTTAGCTTATTTATGATGACTTCTTAATACATTTAGTGTTAGAAACTTAAAGTTTATGAAATATTATCTCTGTGAATTTAGTATTATTATAAATACACAAAATTCTAGGCCAGAAAATTGATTGAATATACTTTTCATCCTAAGCTACAAATATTATTTAATATAATGCCATATAAACCAGAGAAATACATTATTTTTTTGTCAACTTTGTAAGGGATTATAAGCATTATTAGAACAGGAATAATATGTTTTGTTTCCTGCTATGTACTAGAACTTAGCACTGTGCCTGACACATAAAAGATACTCAACAAATATCTTGGAATCATAAACACCTAAATATAATTTATAAATGAGATGATAGTAAAACCTCTTTTACTAAAATAGAATACCACAGTAACATTTTTAGTGTTTTCAATGATATGATATTAACTATTTTCCCCAAACTACAGTTAAATAAATAAAAATATGATATAGTGATTTTCCTCTTCTAATATCATAAACTTACAATATTTAATCAGTGTTTTTCTCCATTCTCATGCCAGAATATACAGAGAAGGCCTAGAAGTGTTCAGTTATAGTCTTTTCAGATGTCTTTATATCTAGAATTTCAGATCTTTGATTGCACCATTTTTCCCCAAAATGTTATTGTCTCATGGCTTTAACTTTTTTTCAATGCACTGCTCCATGGTTCATCCATTTCTGCTCATTCCTTCCATTTCTGACCCGCCCCCATACTTAAATTCCATCTGTGATTCATTTCAACCACCAGTTGTCAGTGATATCTCAGCCATTCTGTTAACATGTAAAATTACACTTCGTAATAAATATATGATCTAAACTTCAAATGTACTCTCAATGCTACACAAGATTTTTTAATGTCATCATTTTCTCTCTTTTACCTTAGAGAATAATACAAATATTCTCTCACTTCAAATTCTCTACTTTCTGTTTCCCTTCTCATTCTTAATCTTTTTGTTTTTAGAAATGTCTTCATTCTGCTTTCTCATTTAATGAACACTTTATGAGGACATGTAATTATTATGTTTCTGGAGTGCATTGTCCAGCCTCCTCCCTCGAAGCAGGGAGGATGGTTTGGCTGTCTTCTTAGTGGTAATCCTATTCTGCAGGATCGATCTTAGGTTTATAACTTTCTCCATTATGCTGTTACTTCCCACTCCTGTATCAGCTTTTCATTTTCCATTCTTCATCTTATATTGTTTCTTCTTTCTCCTTATCCTTGTAGGCTAACACCCTTTCAAATACCTTTTGCAATCATTTTAATGGGGTTTTGGGAAAGACAGGAGATGAATACATCTAGTCAATCCACCATGTTTAATAGAAAGAGCCTAGTTTTTAAAAATTACACTTTATTGTAATAGCTCTTTTCTCTGCTATCCAATTATAGTACTACAGTGTAGATTTGAGTACATTGTTTTGGGAAAGACAGGAGATGAATGCATCTGGTCAATCCACTGTGTTTAATAGAAAGAGCCTAGTTTTTAAAAATTGTACTTTATTGTAATAACTCTTTTCTCTGCTATCCAATTATAGTACTATAGAGTAGATTTGAGTACATTGTTGAGACAATGTTAACATCCTATATTTACTGACACCCTAATTCCAATGAAACTTGAAGTGACTTTTTCTTTTGTTTTTGTTTTTTTTATTTATTTAGAAAGTAAGAAACTGAAACTCTGAGTGGTTACTTACCCATTTTCACAAAAATGAAAACAGAGAACTGTCTGCCAGGACTAATTGATTAAAAAAATCCAAGAGTTTCTTTGCTAAAATATCTTTTTTTTCCCCAGACAATTTAATGGAGATATTTTTATGTTATTATGACAAGTAATAAGTATTTAATTTAACAAAGAATTTTTCTTTTGTTTCATAAGAAATGTCACGACTTTAATGGTATATAATGAGCTATTGGTTTCTCTGTTTAATAATAGTGTTACTATCAATAACAATTTTGACATTCATTACTTTTGTGTGAAAGTGTGTATTTTCAAACCATTTTATTTAATATTTACTCAACTAGTGAACACTGTGACATGGTTGAAAGAGAACTGATTTAGTTTGGCAAACAGGTTACACTTGTGCTATTTTTCTTTTACAAATAATATAATATCTGACTAAATATTCTCTTACAATTTGTAAATTAAAAAAAAAATGTTTAGAAGACTTGTAAGAATTAAGAGTTAATATATGTAGATTATTGTGCCTGTTTTCTATTGCTTCCATAATAAATTACCACAAAGTTAGTGTTTTAGACAATGCAATTTTATCATGGGACAGAATTTCAGCATGTGTCTCACTTGGCTAAAATGGAAGTGGCGGCAGAGCTGCTTTCTTTTCTGGAAGCCTTGGGAAAGAATCTATACCTTGCTTTTCTAGCTTCTAGAGGCCACCTATATTTTTTTCTATGGTCCCCCCTCCTCCATCTTCAAAGCCAGCAGAGGCACGTTGAGTCTTTTTGTGTTTGTCACTCTGGCCCTATCTTTTGCCTCTTTTCCTACATTTAAGAACCTGTGTGATACAGGATCCACCTAGATGATCCAGAATAATCTCCCACCTCAAGGTGAGCTAATTGCCAACTTTAATTGCATCTGCAACCTTCATTCCCCTTTGCCATGTACCATAATATGAGTATAATCACAACTTTCAGGTATTAGGATATGGACATCTTTGGGGGTCATTGTTCTGATGACCACAAGTGTCGAGGAAAATTCCTGAAATAGACTGTCAATGAATGGAATCTATTAATATTCATTGAACAAAATAGTCATTAACTTGTAATTTCACGTATATTATCTAGATTCCCACTAATTGCCTAATTCACAGGAACCCTAGAGGTAGGCAAGGCAGGTATTTCTCTAACTTGGCAAGTATTTAATATGATTTTAAACACTGGTACTAGTGATATGAAAATGCAAACCATGATCTTCTCTGTATACTTTGAGTACTTACAAAAGTTATAAATATTATGTTGTCTATAACTGTTCATTTACTAAATGGAAAGCTAATGGACTGAAGTTTTTCCTTTAATCCAGAAAATAAATAACCTCTTTTCTACTCAAAATGATTTATATTTTTAAAATATAAAACTAAATAAAAAAAAAAGCAATGCTTATTTTTAATGTTAGGTAACAGAGAAGATTAAATTTTACACATGCAAATTTACCACTGTTCAAATTATCTTGTTTTATTAGTGAAACAGATACTCAAATAATATTTTCAAGGGCTTTGTTTGCCTTGTGTTTAATGCAGGTTTAGGAGGTCTGCTAAAACTCTCTCAATAAAAACTGTCATTTTGAACAATGTAGAGGTAGCAATTCTGTGTTTTCTCATCTAGCATTTTTTTTTTTCCCTATAAGAGGAATTATTCCACAAAATGATGAAGTGGCAAGGGCAAAAACCTAGTTAGCAAGGGCATAAAATCACTTCTTTATTTTATAGTTGGGATTCTTGATTTCATTAATAGCCTGAAATTGCATGACAAGCTTTTCCATTTAGACAATTAACATACTAATGTAATTTATGTGGTGTCCATCTGCTCATATATAATTTTGTCAGAAAGACTATCCATACCTCCTTGTACTCATGTCTCATAGCTATTTTCAAAAGCAATATATAATTACTAGATGGTATAAAATACTAATATACAGTACCTGGGGGGAGTTATCGGCTTTCAGAAATGAAAAACAACAGGCAAATCTTTATGTTTTATCTCTAAAATTCAGATATTGAGGGATAGTATTAGAGTGATTCATTGTCCAACTCAGTTCATCTCATACTTGGGCTTTTTGTGTAATTTGGCAAATCAAGACTTTTTGTGGGAACTAGAAGATAATTCCATTCATAGGGAAAGAGGATTTAAAAAAAAAAAAAGATGAGTAAATTGTTACATTGTTCTGTAAATTGAATTATTATACTGGATTTCTCTCTTCTTCCCTTTTGTCATTTAGAACAAAAATGCATACTTAACAGAAGATAAAAGCAAAGAAAAAGATCACAACAGTTTTTCTTTAATAATAATTTTAATATAGCAAATAAAATCAGGTGTGTTTGTGCCTCACTTAGATATCCTGTTTATTGGAGTGCAGAGGAGGCCGAATTATAATATTTTTCAAAATATATACATATACATATATATACACACACACACACACAAATACATAATTGTGCCACTGAATATTGTAGATGATATCACCTGTAGTTAATGGATTATTTCTGAAGCTGAACATCCTCAGGTCACTTCTAGGTTCTGCTCACTATGTAACCTCAGTAAAATTATCTAACCTTTTCATACTTTGTTTTTCTCATATGTAAAATGTGAAGTATTGTAAAGCCGAGAAACTTAAGTCAAGGGCCAGTCCTGAAGACATACCTTTTTGGAGACTGTGCAAGCTTTGAATGACACAGATCTTCACACAGAAAGTTAACAATTTCCTTTACAAGGCTGCTGAATAAACACTTCTTAACTCTTTATGTTGCAAATTGTATCAAAGATAGTCAAGAACAAAGACATAGATATTTGCTCAAAACTATTTAAATTTCTGTTTAAAACTATTTAAACATTTTAGCCTTTATTGGTGAAAACTGTCAAGTGAATTTATTTCACTTGTAAATGCATTTGTGTTTTTTTAAAAGAAACTAAGATTTAAAGCAATACTAGGTAAATAGATATATAGTGCAAAAATAATGTAACCTGTAATACTGCATTACAGATTTGTAGTATCTCAAAATTTCTCTCATCAACCATCATTAGACTGTATGGATGAATCAGCACTAATCTCCAAAAATGTGGTTAAAGAAAACCCTTTAAACAATTAATGGGCACATGTAAAAGATAAATTATAATCTTTCATCCCAGAAAAAAAACTTTTAGAAGCCCAATGTAACGCTCCATTTTCGTTAGGGACATTCGATAGGAAAATAGAATGCTGAGGTCATCATTGTGGGACACGAAGGAAAGAAGACCTGGTTCAGAGCTGTTTGGTTAGGTTCTACTTTATGCAAGTTTTATCAAAGAAAGATAGTGTTAGGAAGGATAAATACATATAATGTGTGTGTGTGCGTGTGCATGTGTGTGTGAGAGAGAGACAAATATATGTATTGTGTGGTTATACCTATATAATTAGCACCTAAATAATTGACAATAATTATTTTGGGGGAAGTTCCTAAATAACTTAGGTTTTGATATCAGAAACTATGGTTTCTGTGTCTCTCTCCTGCTTTCTGAGGTACCATGACCAAAGTATTTATTTTCTTTTGACCAAAGTATTTTATACTTCAGCTTCCCCATCTGTAATTTGAATTGAGTTTAGGTAAGGAAGTCTAAGCAGAGGAAGACATGCTCTCACTGGGATCTCCACTGTGTTCAATCCTGGGCTTTAGAAATGCCTTGGCACAAATGGGCAGGGCAGGACTTCCAAAGGTATATTTGTCTGGTGACTAATTGATCCTCTGCAACAGAACTCTTTGTAAATGAAGACAAAGTTAGGCAAAAAAGATTCACATTACTGCAAAGACTTGCTGTTTGTGGGGAGGAATTAGTGATTCTTTGCAAAGTTTTTGTAGAAGTGGCAGCAATCCTTCATGTGAGTGGTGTTTTTTTGGCAGTATCTGACAGGGTGGATATTATCATATGGGGAATGGTTGATGAATTTCATGAGATGGACAGTTTTGTTTTATTTTTCTTCATATATGGCAATTTCAGGGATTACCTTAAAATTTGGGGGAGGAAGAATGTACTCAATTTGATTTCTTTATTATTTGGTGGCACACGAGTTGACAATATATGTGTTCCATGGTACTAAAACTGCTATTCCACATCATTAGTACAACAGTCAAAATGCATAGTGACTATAAAAATACTTTATAAACCATCAGATGCTAAGTAATATTAAAATAACTGTTGTTTATCAATTGAGTAATACCAATGAATAATCAAACACAGGTTCAAACACAAATAGAAGAACCTTTCTTTCAGATGTGGCAGGTGAACTCCTTCAATGTCAGGATTTTCTCTCGTTCTCTTCTCTTATGGAGCGCCACATCAAATAACTGTAATTAAAATTTGGCAATAGTCTGTAAAAGACATGCATATGTAAAGAAGATCTTTTAGGTATTATTATGTAGATGATAATGTTTACACTTTAAGACATCAAGAGTGAAGTGGAAAATTGATCCAGTTATCTGGTTAATTCATGCTTGAGAAAAAAATACAACTTTTTGCATAGTTTATGAAAAATTGACTTATATTACAAGTTTACCACTTACAACTATTAAGGCATTACTCAGATTGATATGCTAACTAGTAATCTTCAGAAGAATCATTAATAACATTTTTCAGTTCTCAAAAACATTGTTTTATCTGTATTGAATATACTTTTCACTGTGTCCGTAGATCTTATTTTCCCTTATTATATTTCACATTAACCCTACCTACTACACCTCATTCCACTAAATGTCTTTGATTCAGTTTATTGCATTACATTCTTTCACTTTTTTTTTAGATTCACAAATGATGTGTACTTTTGTGAATTTTGTATATGCTCAAAAATACTTTTTATAGATATTAAGAAAAGGAAAACATACTTTCTGTCAAATGTGCTAAAATGTTAACCTATATCTCAGTGATGAATGAGTCTTTAAATAATTTTTTTGCAGAGGATATCCTGAATATTGATTTCCAGCCAAGCTTGTCTCTATATCAAAGGCCATAATTCTCTGATGAGAACATCTTTTTATGTAGTTTTCTAGCACATCTGTTTTTAATTTCAGCTAAATAGAAGAGGTTAAAGATCAACCATGGATGAAAATATCTGAGGAAAAAAAATCAGATTTTTTTTCCAAATATCAAAGGAAAGTCTTATAAATGTTAAAGAAAACTATTCTAAGAATAAAATATAATTCCTGTTCTTTTTGAAATGCATTACAATTAACTTTTATTTGGAGTATATTTTTTCATTATTAGTGCCCAATATCGAACAGATAATTTAAGAGGGTAAAAAAACCTATCAAGATAATAATTATGCCAATTAAGCCAACTGTCACTGTGGTGTACAGAATTCTAAGATGATCTCCAATATCCCCACTTTCTGATGCATATACCCTATAGAATCCCTTAGGACTGTGAATCTATGATGGCTTTCATTCCCATGATTAGATTAAGTCACAAAGCAAATGGCATTTGGGGTTTACTATGTGTCAGACACTGTGCTAAATGCATTGTCTAATTTAAGTATTATTTTCTCTTATTATTCCATTTTACAAATGAAAAAATATATACAGCTCATTGAAAGTTATGTCCATGTGGATGTCCCAATGCGACTGAACTTAACTGTTCAGAAGATAAGCGTTGGTAAATCATAATTTTTAACACTGTTTTATTCCACTTTGCTAAAGTATAATTTTCAAAAAGTTAAAACTTGACTCTCATATAAATATAAAAAGAACAGAGTCAATTATTTTCTTCAATTAATTAACGAAAAAATTAGAAAATGCTAAAACTGGCTTAAAGGAGGATTTGAAGGAATTTTGATTTAGATAGTCAGTCAGGAATACTGAAATAAGTGTCCTAATAGATAGAAAATTACTTAATAAACTACAGGGCAATAAACTATAATGCCTGTAGTTATTCTTTCTACCAGACAGAAATCAACTACATCTACAATGGATGTCATTCATTTAGATTGCTATAGACAGGAAACATTTACATTACTTTTAGAGAAGAATTACTTACATTGCTAACAATTTTCCAAAAATTAATTTCACACAAAATTGTTTATGTGTACATTTTATGGAATCAGGAATCTTTTCTGAAATCTTTTAGGGAACCTTATCCTTATTGCTAGTATAATGTCATGGTATGCAGGATAATGGCCCCCCAAAGATACCCACACTCTAATCCTTGTAATCTCTAAATGTTTCCATACATGTCAGAAGGCATTTTGCAGATGTGATTAAGTTAAGGAGTTTGAGATGGGGAGATTATCTTGGACCATCTGGTTGGGCCCAGTGCAATCGCAAGAATTCCTAAAAGTGGAATGGGGAGGCAGAAGAAAAATCAGTGCCACTATGAAACAATGTGAGTTGGACTCAACCCTGAATTGTTGGCTTTGAGAATGGAAGAGGATCCTGAGTCAAGAAATGCAGGCAGTTTCAGAAGCTGGGAAAGCAAGGAAAGGTATTCTCCACTACAACCTCCAGAAAAGAACACAATCCTGCTAGACACCTTGATTTCATCCCAGTGAGACCCATGTCAGACTTCTGACCTGCAAAACCAGAAAATAATGTGTTTGTATAATGTTAAGCCACGAAGTTTGTGGTCATTTATTAACAGCAACCATTAAAAACTAATACAAATGCATATCATAGTCTATACACTCAGTAAGTATCTGTTCAAAGCACACATTATTTAATAGTTAGATAAATATAACTTGCTCAAGATATTTAGCAAATAAGTGGTGGTTCCTGGGTCAAGCCTTTTGTGCCTCTTCCCACAAACCATGCTTTCATCTGCTAAGTTAATCTGTTTTTTGGAATATTTTATAATTATAGGGGTTTTTTTTGTTAACTGCAAAGAGAAACTTGATGCTGAGATTGACACTATTACTATCTCACATGTATCTATTTTCTGTATTTTCATAGATACATTTTAATTATTGCATCAGAAAACTCTATTTTGTTTTTCTTCAGACTTTGAAATAGAATTCCAAAGCTGGAACTTAAGTTTTAAAGACCCATCCTCCCAATAATTTTCTACTTTGAAAAGAATTTTTGTTTTTCAATTTGACCCCTTCAATGTGGGACAATATAGTGAAGATTTTAAAGAAAATGTAAAAGTTATACATGTTTTCATAACTGCCTTGCAATAAAACCATGGTCTACAATTGTATACCCAAATGTAGTAGATGTTCTAAAATATCAGCTTTTTAAACTAATGAGTATTACCAAAAAAAAAAAAGTCCCTTCTTTTCTCTCCATAAAACTTTAAGATTTAAATTGTTTTGTTTTAGCATATATTGGTTAATAATAATTAACTAAATAATAATAAAACATGGTATGATTGACAAAACATCATTAAAAATTTTTATAAACTAGAAAAATGACAAATATTGGGATTTTAAAATGCAGTATTGCTTAAGATCTGTGAACACCAATTCTAAAAAGCTTAAGGCAAGAAATTCATGCTTGACTTTGTGGAACTGACTGTGTTAATTGTTGAGCTAGTTTGTACCACCAATCACATTGATTTTTTTTTTTCCCTTGTTTTTCCCATAGGCTGTAAGTTCTTTAAAAGAAAGATGCATCCTTTATTCTTAGCTTACACTCTAATTCTGCTGTTTGTACTAATTTTTTAGTAATAGTTCTGAATAAATTAAATTAACTAGAGTTTTAGATCCTTAATTTTGCATATAGTCTATCGGTTATAAAAAATGAAGATTAATAAAGTATAAGTATATGTGATAACACTCACAAAATTTAATCTTAATTATTCAATATAACTTCAAAATATATAGATATAAATATAAAGAGAAGTATCCATAAAGAAATATAATGATGCTTTTTTGAGTTTTACTGGTAGTCAGAATGAGATGCTGGAGTCAATTGGACCTACTGTCTGACTCTCAGTAAGTAATAAATAACTGGTCAGAAAATAAGCAGAATCTATATCATGGTGTTCTAATATTGTTGAAGCAGAACACAGTCCCTACCCAGGAAGTAGATTATTCTCTAGTAAGGATTGGTGGAATAAGGCAAATATACCAGTAACTAAAATAGAAGGAAAGCATTATTTAAATTATGAGAATTATTTTATTTGAAGACTAGAATTTTAACAACATACAAAAATCTAAAGAAAACAGCAGAACCAGCATAGCAGAAATTGGACTTTTTTTTAAAATTGAAAAATATTCAAATATGTCACATCCTATTGAGGGTTATAATATATTGATCTATCCTTGTGTTAATTAAAATGTTGCTATTTCATGAGTTCGTCATATAAAGAAAGACCGGGCATGATTTTTCCATTGTTCATCAACTAGCCAATAATGACAAGCTATAAACATATATAATTACTAAACATTCTTTATTTTTACCAAATATTATGTAGCCAATTTTAGAATGTTCTAACAAATACCATCACACATTATTTAAAGTAAAAAAAGTCCTATAAAAACAAATGTAGTATGGCTAACAGTAGATTTCTTGCTATGTTTTATACTTGTTCATATTTTCCTTATTTTGAAATATTTTGAGGTTACTAGGATGGCTCCATTAGGTATTAGCCAGATTGTATTGCTTTACCTATTAAAACTTATAGTGTAATTCTGTACTCTACAAAGAAAACATTGAAGTTGAACTTACAAATAGTCTTCCCCGAATTGCAGGCTTGAAAGTTTGATTATATTATAAAGAGGGTGTTAGACTTTGGGTCAGTAGTATTAATTCATTTATTTTTGGTGTATTTCTGTGTTCATTTGACTACTTCGACAATGTTTATAGGCTACAAAGAGAAACAGTGACAGATGCAGGTTTGTAGTGATGGGTGAGCATGTTAAATGCCCTGTAGTAATTATGTGTGATTTTGTGACCTCATCTCCCTTGTTATGAATGACGTGGATATTTTGAGGACATATAAACATATGTGTCATTTTAACTTTATTATTTAGAGTCTGGGCAGCAATTAACTGTCCGGCTTTTATACTCATAGTACTTTCTTCTCTGTAACGAATAACTGATTTTGAGGGCATATAAACATGTGTTATTTTAACATCATCGCATGCCTTGTTTCACATGCTTCCTTTTACATTGTATTTTTACTTAGCACCCCCTTTTTTATAACTGAATTGGAGTATGACAACTTAAAGCTCAGAGTCAATATCTTATAGCTCTTATCTGAGAGTTCTTCTGTAGTTTTTAAGGCAGCCCTCTCTACTACTGGGCTGTGTGATACAACTGGCAAAGCATGTAGTTTGAAGTTCAGAAGGTTTGGATTCAAATTCTGGGTCTGCATATTAACTCAGTGCACTTGGGAATAATCTCACTCTTTTTGGGCTCCTCTCCTATAACATTAGACTGGTAGGGTCCGTAGTCGTCTTTCAAGAACAAATGAAAACATTTGTACAAAATAATTTTATAATTTCCAGACAACTTTAATTCATATTGTAGAATCCCTTATTAGATTAAATGCTCATCTTAGATGGAGAGTATATCTTAAAATATATAAAGCAATATTATTAATGCTTACGAAAAGTTGGTATCTCAATGAAACTTACTCTGAATTCACTGTTGTATTATATCATACCACAGGAAAATTAAATAGGTTCCCATTCATTTAGTTGTTTCAACTAATAGAAAAACAAACAAACAAGCAAAACCATGTGACTCTAATGCCATCAGTTACATCATAGAGTCTCTTTTACTTCTGCCAAAATCACTAACTCTTTTGTATTTTATTTATTATTGTATATTCCCCCTGGACATTATATTCATATCACCTTTCTTTACTCCTAAACTCTGCTTAGATACTTTTCCCCTGTGGTCCCAAAACAACACATAGTTTCTGTTATTTTGTATCTTATAGTTTATTTTTCTTGTTCTGTACGGTGAGTATTTAATCTACAAGACTGAAAGCTCTCCGACAAAAGAGATTGTGTCTGTCTTGTTCACTAATATATCCAAAATGATTAGCTCAGTGTTTAGCACATAGTAGGGACTCAGAGATATTTGTCCGGTACATAAATGCCTAATTAAATGTTGTAGACTTATAATTAAATGACTTTATTTTAGAGGAATAAAAATATATGCAATCCAAATTTAAATAAAACCTTTGTCACTTATTATTTGAGGATGTCTCTGTTGACAATCACTCAGTAAATTTGCTACAATTCCGTTTTTATTTTTATTTTTTAAGGAAAGAAAACACTTCATGCTAGCTTACCATAAAGGTGTCCCTTTAACACTCAACTGACAAGCAGATAATATGGCATGGCTTAAATGATGTGATCATGGCTCTGACTCCCTCTGCTCTGTTTTGCTCTATGTGTTACCTCAGATTCTCAGGTAGGCTCACCCTCTCCACTGAGAGAAAATCATGGCTTTTCTTAGGACTAAAGTTTGCTTCTTGCCACTCCGAATCCAGTTAGAAGCTTGGCCCTTTCTCCCATGGTACATGGATACGTGCTTAGGGAATTCCAGATTTAACTTGCTGTTTGATTCCAATGCCCTGTCCTTTGAGTCATCAATCACTGCACTGAAGGATAGATAGGGTAATGTTATAAGTATTTAGATAGCATGATCACATTCTACCACTAAGGTAGGCAATCTCAAAGGACTAAATAAATTGGGGGAGGAATTATTTTTGAAAGTAAGGTATGTAAAGACAGATAAAAAACATTTCCCTACTATATGTGTTTCTTTAGTTTTACCTTTACATAGTAAAGAAATAGAAATACTTCTACTGAAGTTTTCATCTAAACCATCCTATCTTGTCAAACAATGTGTTGGGTTTTAAACAGGACATGGAACTGCATGAACTTTTTCATTGAACAAATCTGTCAAAAACTGATGAAAGTAACCAAAATATTAAGAGAGTGTGGAAAATGTTCAGCACTGACATTTACAACCTTTCTTTTGAAATCTCATTTTGATTATACAAATAAAAATGCTAACACAGAACAAATTTGGTTTTGTTTATAATATTTGATAGAAACATAATATTATAAGGTGATTCAAAAATAGTGATGCCTAATAACTAAAATCAATGTCCCACAGGATGAGGTGATTTTTATGTCCAAAGGTTGAAAATACAGGAGACTAATAATCGTGCCAAAGTTAAAATTTTGTTTTAGGTATGTATTGAATTATCTGCCTTGAAATAAAGTAAATTTTTTTTCCTTAGAGCAGCATTTATAATTAGATAACCTCATTTTTTTATAACATGCTTATTATATTTTCTTTATATTTTAATATAATAAATAATATATTTTTATACTTTATGTGATACACCCAATTTCTATGATTAATTATTTAATCTTATCTTTCTATGCCTAAATATTTTTAGTTACTTATCAAATAATTCATCGTTAAGACATATATATTAAATATCTTATTAATAATGTTATTCTATTATAGTTTCTTAAAATAAACCTGATCCCGTTCACTAGTTCTGATCATGTAATTTTTAATATGATAGCGATAATTTAATTCATAGTAAAGTTTTAGAAGTATAGAATAACTTGACTGACATTTGTCAGATGAAATTAAAATCTACAACAGTTTTTATGGAAGGCAAAGAAAATATTGTCACTTCACAAAGTTATTTTAGCAGCTGAATTGTTTTATAGTTAAAGTAAACTGGAAGTAAGAAACACTTAGTATTTGAAAATAATGGTAGTCACCTGAAAAATGTATACATTAATTGAGTTATCTTGGGCAAGATTGAATATAATTTTTTATTCTAAGTAGTAGAAGGTAGTCTAGGTTAATATTTATTTTGATATATATTTAAATGGTATTCATTTAAACCTTTGAAATTAATTGGTCTTAGCAAGTTTGTATTCCTACTTTGGGCTTCTCAGACATAACTGAAATGATTAGTTTCACCAAGAGATAAAACAAGTATAAATAAATGTTGGCTGTTAGAATGTGAACATGATTGTAAATCAAGTCCTTTCTTGATTCTGATCTCAATCAATTAGTAGTTTAAAATACTATGAAGTGAGAGACTGATATGCTTCAGGGTTTTTTTTATTTTTGTTTTTGTTTGTTTGTTTTAGTATTAATATTTTACTAACAACTTTTTGTTGTGCTCCTAAGCCAGACTTAGGAGTTATTTTCTTTGAATTGAAAACATTTGTTTCTCAAAAGTTAAGGAATAATAAGGAACCTGATCTGCTATCATTACTTGATTTGACTGTATTGGACAGGGCGTATCTTCCATGGGGGAGGTACCTTCCAGACTTCATACGGAAAGAGAGAAAACTCTTCTAAACAGTCATATACATAGACTACTGCTTCACAAATGTTTGTACCCATGAAAATCGCCCAGAAAGTTTGGTAAGCATTGATTGATTCTTGAACCCTACTACTAGGGATTCTGCTTCAGTGCCTGGGGTCTGAACATTTGCATTTCTAATATACTCTCAGATCAGCGATGCTGATAGTCTGTGGAGCACCTTTTGAATAGCACATATGTAGACTCAAAATGGAAAACAAAACTATTTCCCATTTTAAAAATCAAATTGAAAGATTAATAGAAAGCAAATTAAAATATACATATTAAAAATAAAATTGAATTTATAAATTAAAATTAAAAAGTTAAAAGCAAAATAAAATATATGACTAAGCATTTATGTTAATTATACATAGTTAGCAAATTTTCCTTTATTCAACTGAGAAATTTATTGAATATTTTTCAATTTATTTATATCTAATTTTTATTATGGTGAACTAACTATAAAGGATATAGATATTCTATATAATGATTTGAAGTTTAAGACAAGCACCAACAATGTTTAAGTTATATTTCTTATTGACAATATATAGCTATAAAACACATCTTGATCACGAGTCTACTTGATTTTTCCTAGGACAATTTAAAGTGCCAGTTCAATAATTAGCTTAGGTACAGAGCTTACTGCTTTAGAAGTTTCTAGTAGCAGTCAAGTACAATCAATATGAAGGAATAAGAGAAGGAATTCAATGCTCTTGGTATTGATAAGTGTGAAAATACATTCTTGTAAAAAATAGTTGCTAATGCAGATGTTTCTCTTCACAAAAAGAGACAGCCTTGAAAGCATAAATGATAATTTATACGCCATATTATTAGGCTGGTGCAAAAATAATTGCAGTTTTTGCAATAATTTTTATTTAACCTTTTAAACCACAATTATTTTTGCATCAACCTAATAAATGATTACACTCTTACATAAGATCATTTCAAAGAAAGCAACCATTTAGAAGAGAACATAATTTTAAGACATTTCAAGAATATTGAAGTAAGAGAATTTATGGTAAACGACGAGCTGAAATATTGAATAATAAACATCAGATATTCTCAAGGAAAGACAATGGAAAGAATAAATAATTTGCTATAGGGTATTTAAATCTTGTAGGTAAGAAGTTTTCAGTGTTTTTATGACTTATTTTCAATCACTCTTATTTACATGACTAGTTAGTATTGACCTAAAATATAATACCTATTTCTATAGAATTGTAAATTCTTTCTTCTGATTGATTTGCTTGACAAATAAACCCATGGACTTTGTAAAGATGAAATTAAGATTCACAATACTCCAAATATGCCGTTAAAATAAAATAGCATGCAATAGGAAAATCAAAGATGAAAATGAAAGAATCAGATACTTATCTAGTCTACTTGATTTATGAGTCTTTGATCATTGTAAGCTTAAGTGAATGGTATTTTGACTCTCCAACTAAATTTGTGTTATTCTGTAATTATATTCACCATATATTTTGACTTTTCTGAGACTGCATGTTACTTTTGTATTTATGTAGCTTCATTTAAAAGTAACAAGCATGCTATACACTTCATGTATATAAAATATAGTTTAAGTTTTCCATGAAACCATCACCAAGAGCAAGATAGTAAACATAACCATCACCTCCCACAATATTCTTGTGCCTCTTTGTAATACCCATTTCCAGTCCCTTCTCACTTCTTTCATAGCCCCAGAGCACCACTGATAATGCTTTGTGTCACTATACATTAGTTTGCATTGTCTAGAATTTTATATAAATGGAAACATACAGTATGTATTTTTGTTTTCTGGCTTCTTTCATTCGATTATTTTGACATCGGGGAACACGATATATGTGTGTGTGTGTGTGTATAGATATATATACACACATATATATATATATATATATATATATATATATATATTTTTTTTTTATTTAATTATTCCACAACCACCTGTTGAAAGACTATCATTTCTTTAATGAATTGCCTTTGCACCTTTGTCAAAAATCAGTTTTAATTTATTTGTGGGTCTTTTTATGGACTCTATTCTGTCTCATCAATTTATTTGCTTTTTATGCCAGTAGCCCACTCTCCTGATTATAGTAACTTAATATTACATCTTGAAATCATGTAGCATTTGTTTCAAATATGTGATTTTTTAAAAGTAATTTCAGCTTTTTGATGTTCTTTAAATTCTTTTTGAATTTTAGAATCAAGTGGTCGATTTTCTCTAAAAAGCCAGCTGGGAATTCAGTTGAGATTACATTTAATTATAGATGAATTGGATAAAATTGTTATTTTGGTAATATAAAGTCTTTCTACCCATGAACACAGTATATCTAATTTTGGTCGATTTTTTCTAAGCAATGTTTTATAGTTTTCAGTGTTCAAGTATTTCATATTTTTGTTGGATCTGTCACCAAGTCTTATATTTCTGATGCTATTGTAAATGACATTATTTTATTTCAAGCTCTGATTGTTGCCAATATATGGAACATGATTGATTTTTGTATATTGATCTTATATTCTCAACCTCATTTAAGTCATTTATTTTAGTAATTTCAGGTTTTCTAACACAAAATTAAGTCATATGTAAACAAAAGACAATTTTACTTCTTCCTTTCCATTATGAATACCTATTATATTTTATGCAAGAGCCCTATTGCATAAGCTAGAAACTTCAGTACAATAATGAACAACAGTGATAAGAACAGACATCTCGGTTTTGTTCCTAGTCTTTGGGGAAAAACATTAAATCTTTCACTATTGAATATTACATTAGCTGTATATTTTTCATAGATACCTTTTATCAGGTTGTGAAGTTCATTTTAGTTTCTGGTTTGCTGAGAGTTTTTTTTGTTTTTGTTTTGTTTTTTTGTTTGTCTTTTCCTTTTTGGTCAGGAATGGGTATTGAAATATGACAGATGCATTTGGTTACACTTACTTTCTATACTTGTCTGCAACGTATTACAGTCATTCTTAGTCGCATCTACATTATTTATTATCTTTTACTTATATTGCATTTCATTTGCTCTTCTTTTTATAGTAATATAAGTTGGAAGCTAGATGTGTTTATTTAGGACCTTTCTTTTTCTCTAATATAGGTGTATAGTGCTCTAAATTCCCCAAGTATTGCTTTTGAAGTATCCAATACGTTTTTATGTGTTGTATTTTATTTTCATTTAGTTAAAACAATTTTCTATTATTTATTTTGTTTTCTTATTGGGCTCATGGGTTATTTTATAGTGTTAATTTGTTTTCCCAGCATTTAGGGATTTTCTGTTACCAATTTCTATTTTAATTATATTTGGTCAGAGAACATACTTTTCATGACTTGAATTTATTAAGATTTGTTTTACAGTGCTGAGTATGGTCTCTCTTGGTGAATGTTCCATGTGAAGTTGAAAATGATGAATATTGTGCTGTTATTGGATGGAGTGGTCTATAAATTTCCAGTGGGTCAAGTTCATTGATTGTGTTGTTCCAGTCTTCTATGAATTTATGTCTACTTTTTCTATCAGTATTGAGAGAAACGTTTTGAAATATTTGACTGTAATTATGCATTTTCATTCTGTCAGTTTTTGTTTCATGTATTTTGAAGTTCTGTTAATAGGTACAAAAACATTTAGGATTTTTCTGTTCTCTTGAATCAGTGATCTATGTATAACCTTCTTTATACATAGTAATAGTATTTATTCTCAGGTTTATTTTGACTAGTATTAATATAGCCTCTCCTGCTTTCTTTTGATTAGCATTTGCATGCTATATATTCTTTTAACATTTTATTTTTAATCATTTAATGCCTTTGTAGTTTAAGTTGATTTTTTTGTAGGCAGTTTATAGTTAACTCTTGCAGCTTGATTCAATTTAACAATATCTGCATTTTAATTGGGCATCTCAGCTACCCAGTTTCCATTTTGTATATCAATCTTATTACTTTTAGTCACACCTGCCATTCCAGTATATTTCCAAGTGGCCAAGCAGTTACAAAACAGCAAGCAACAGCTAGGCCAGCTTGCTATATTTTATGGATTTAGTAGATAGGAAACAACGAGCCTGAGTGGATCTAGACAATTTATTACTCATGGCACAACAAACAGCATGATACTCATGTATGCATTGGCACCCCGGACTCTGCAAGGCCCATGGAGGCAATACAGATAGAGTCCAGGTGAATACTGTGCACACAGGGTTCTTTGTCACAGAGAAGGAACATCTCTAATTTTATAAAGATCTGTTGACAAACCTGCCCAACCCTTGCCCCACAGAGAAATATCATCTGTATAACCGGGTCAGGAATTGAATTTGCCCTTTTTCCTGAAGGGAGACACTGGCTTTCTCTCTCTGGATTGCCTCTGGGGAGAAGAGACTCTAGCTTTAATACCCTGGAATGTAAGCCAACCTGTTACCTGCCTTGCAGTAGCTTTGTAAACATTCCTGCACAAAACTGTTAATGCCCTTTGTTCAGAAGTTATGGAAAAATGGCAGACTCATGGGGAATTATCTCCCAACATATTACAAGTATATCAGTCACAGTTCTGTCATAAAAATAGAAGCCACTCCAAGTATTTAGAGTAAAAAAAAAGTTTTAATTAAAATTTATTGGGGTGACCATGGTCGGTAAAATTACATAGGTTTAAAGTGTACAATTCTGTAATACATCATCTATATATCACATTTAATATAAGAAATTAGAGGCTTATGCAGTGGTTGGAAGGGTAGGAGCAGCAAGTGTTAGAGACGCTCTGTGCTCCCTATCACACCTGGAAGTGCAGGCAGAGCAGATGAGTTGATGCTGCAAATCCGTGCTACCTGTGATATACAAGTGTTTAATTCTCAGGAGGATGCCTGAAAGCTACTGGCAAAACCCCACGTCTTCAGCCTGCTGTCTCCCAATACCCTTGTGCCTGTCCTCGGCAGTATCACAGAATAATGGCTTATTTTACTGTTTCACATCCCAAATCTCGTTCAAGTGATTTTCACTGTCACAATTTGCTGGCACTATGGAAATTTGGGAAGGATAGCTCCCAGGTTCTTACCCTGTATTGTAGGAGAGAGAGTGGATGAAAAATAGGTGATGCTGAATTGACAAATGATTCATCAAAGTCTTTATTAATGTAAATTTTAATAGTTTTTCTCTTACAAACTATAATAAATAACTTTGTCCATCTATTCTTTGGCATATGTGAAAGGAGTTCCACGGATTCATTTCTACAAATGTAATGGCTCACAGTATGTGCCTATCTCACATTTTGATAGGTGGTACTAAATTACTCTCCAAAAACACTTTTGCTTTCCAGGGAGTAGCCACAGGGGAATGGAGGAAGGAAAAACCTGCATGCAGATAATTTAGGAACAGAAATTAGTACCCAGGTCTATTCTTCCTAGCCATTGACTCAGTACCTTTGAATGGTGACTCCTTAAGGCAATGAGAGGGGAGAAGAAAGTGTGCTGACCCTTTGATACTTATCATCAGACTTAATATCTAATATCAATCCCTTAACTACTGAGAAGGAAAGAAGTAAAGTATTGAATGTTATCTCTGATAGGCTTTATGCCAACAGCTTTCACATGGATGCTCGAATTTAATTGTTAGTGTAATTCTATGAATAGGTATATTATTTTCACGATCCTCCCAAATGAGCTATTGAGCCTTACCTGCCAAGTAACTTGCTGAAGTTCATCCATTTAGTAAATGTTAGGGATAAGATTCAAAAACAGCTGTGAAAGATTACAAAACCTATGTTCCTTTTTCTGTGTGTCTCAGCCATCTACCTCCTGACAAACATTCTTGAGCCCTGTATTATTCTTTCATGACTGTTCTACTCCCTTTGAGGCTGCCCATGTATATTGGGAAAGAACTCAGACTCTAGAAGTGCAAATATTTTAATTTAAATCACAGTTTGAGTCCCATCTTTACAATTTATTCTCTATGATTTTTGAGCAATTCAATTAAGCTCTGTGAACTTTAGTTCCAACATATGTAAAACAAATATAATAAAAAATACATGGCGTTTACTATGAGAATTAGAGCTGATATATACAATGTGCTTAGCATATTGTTACAGCATTAATGAGTATCATGGGGCAGAGGGTCAAGAATATAAAGCTCAGAACTAGCATATGTTGAATTTTGTGAAACCAGATACACAAGTGTGCATCCTGCTGTACATCATGTGTACAATAGTATAAACATGGACTACTAAAGCTGATAGTTCTAACTCTTCAAATTATGTATCAAATCTGATATCTCTATCTCTTCACAAATCAAAACAACCTAAGAAAAACAAAAAAATGTTTGAAATATATAAATATATATAAATATAAATAAATATAAATATGTACATATATGGGCTAGAATAGAATGTGTATACAAGGCTACAAATTCCAGTCTAAAATGTAATTAATTTATTTCCATTTTTCTTCATAAGGAAAATCGGCTGGTAGCACTCCGTAACTGTGTCTTTTTGTGCTTTGCCTCAATGCAGATGAGACAGGAAACTAGGAACAGCTTGAGAATCTTGGTTATGTGTTTGTGGTTTTCATATTAAAATAAAATGTATATCCTCTGACCAATTGCTGAAAATGTAAATACGCTTTTAAAATTTTCTAGACTTATTAGTTTCAATATGGTTAAACTGGCCAAAAATTTTGGTACGTGTTTTGTGTATTTTTTCAGAGTATTGAGACAGTAATCATAATTTGATTACTACAACATATCTTATCAGTATATTTCTTGTTTCATAGCACTTAAACTTATTTGTACGCAACTGTAATTAACATATTATGCTAAATTTAATGTTAAAGTACCTTCATGCTTTTTCTCTTGTGATGATTTTTTTTTGACTCTTAGGAGCCCTATGAAATGGTGCTATATTTCTTATCTTATGATGTATAGACTCCTATTTAGTCATAATTTCTTTTTGCTCAGAAATTTGTCTCTGAAGGAAAGTAAGTATAATTTTTGGATAAATATAGAATGATTTTGAAATGTTTAAATATATAAGAGATGACTGCATACATTTGGAGTATATTATCCGAAAGTATGAGTTTATCTGCTCTTTGCCAGAGGTAACGGTCTACCAGTTGTTACTATGCTTGCATTGAATAGAGTTCATATCTCACTATTTCACTGTATGATTATGAGCAAACTATTTCTTAATAAGTCTATAAATAACCTTTTATTTCTTTTGTTCTTAAAGTGCTATGCATCATTTCATAGAAAATCAATGAAACGGATATGCAGCAAAAAGGGGATAAAAAAATCCTAATGTAATGCTTCATTTCCTGAAATTATTATGTTTCTCAGAGGTAATAATGTTTAGTGGTCTATATACTAGTCTGCTCTGAAAAAATACTAGGGCGTCTCAAATTCTGAGGGTTAATGCAACACTCAGGCAGACAAACTGAGTATAATGTATAAATAATAGCACTGGCATCAGACTCAGGCCAAGCTTTTACATTTACACATCAAATACCTGTCTTTTAAAAAATAATGTTATAGATAAATTTTGGCCTGAAGATATTTTCCTGACTTTTCTGTTTATATGTTTGTTGGTGATGAAATGAATAATTCCAATAAACCATAATGATCATTGCTAGCGGAGGAGTACAGATAGTTAATTCCAATCTTATGTGTGGGGGACCAGATTTGGCGTATGGTTTTAGTTATGCGTTTAGTTATGGGTGCCTCAGATGTTCTGAAATGTACTACATTTTAACCAAAAAGTTAGAATAGCTACCATTATTGACTCGGTGTCTAAAAAGCAATAAAAACAGTTGGCTGTTTTGGACATCCATGTACATTTTGATGTGTACCTTAATATTTGATAGACTAAATCTTATCTGACTGATAAGAGTTGGTGACTCTTGAACATGATAAATTCAATGAAATCTAAGAAAGACGGGTGTATTAGTCTGTCAGGACTGCTGTAGCAAAGCTGCACAAATTGGGTTGCGTAAACAACAGAAATTTATTGTCTCATAGTTTTGAATGCTACAGGTCTAAGATGAAGGTGTTGACAGGGCTGGTTCCTTCCGAGCACTGCGAGGAAGATTCTGTTCCACGCCTCTCGCCTAGATTTTGGGTTAATGGCAATCTTTGGCCTTCCTTGGCTTGTAGAGCATCACCTTGATCTCTGCCCTCATCTTCATATGGAATTCTCTTTGTTTGCTGTTTGTCTCTAAATTTCCCTTTTTTATAAGAATACTAGTTATATGGTGGTAGGGCCCACTCTACTCCATTAGGACCTCATCTTAACATCTCCAACAGCCCAATTTCCAAATCAAGTCACCTTCTGAGGTACTGGGGATTAGCACTTCAACATATAAACTTTGGAGAGGCATAAATCAACCCATTAACAGAGACTATTGAATGCAATAACCCCCTTCTTAAACATGCATCTTGAAACTCAACTTGCCCTCTCCCTCCCTCTAAACTAAATTTCAGTTCAAAACATGACACAATTTGAAGGGAAGACTACACTTAAGACCTTCAAATTTCCAAGCATAAAATAATACTAAAGGGGTCTCCTCCAGTGGAAGCTGCTTAGCGGTGGGGGCCAAGGAGGAGCCTCCCGATGCTGGCTGCCCAGGAATCAGGGATGCTGGAGTGTCCGCACCCTGCGCACTAAGCCCGAGGCGTCGTGGCTGAGTATGGCACCCTCCTCCAGAACCTGACCAACAACATCACCCTTGAAGATCTAGAGCAGCGCAAATCGGTCTGCAAGGAGGACGTCCCCAGTGAGAAGAAGGAGATCACACCAGGCAGTGCCCGGTTTAGCTTCCTGAAGATCCCCAACAAGCTAGACCAAGACAACCTCTCCTACGTCGAGCACATCTTTCAGCTCTCTCACGGTCCTGACCTACTCGCTATGTTGGTTGGCTATAGAACCCGTGTTCTGAAGATCTCTGGAAAGGATGAGCTGGACACCAAGCTAACTCGTATCTCCAGTGCCCAGAAGTACGAAGACATTATCCGGCAGCCTTCTGAGGAAGAGATCATCAAATTTGCTCCTCCACGGAAGAAATCCTGAGCAAGGGGAAGGAGAAGGAGAAAGGTTGGACCTTCATCAGACCAGTCCCTTCCCCATTCTCGAAGGGCAGGGGTAAGGGCACGCCCCCATATTTACCCACTTACTAACCTGGCTCTAACCCCCTTACTGTATGTGTGTGTGTGCGTGTGCGCACACTCTGGCTGGCTGTCTACGTGTCTAGCTCATGTTGCTCCCTTTCTTGTGAAGGGCTGGGGGTCAGAGGCTGGGGGACTGTTTCCCCACTCTAGCGGGAGGTGGAGGCTATTTCTATGCATTTAGAAATGGATACATTCCTCCTACTTCCCAGTTCCTCCACTCTCCACACAAATCTCAAGTGTGGGAGCAGAAAGGACCTGCATTATCCAACACTGAAGAGCTATGGTAGGGGTGAGGCACAGGAGAGGTAGGTGGATCTAATGAAAAGCAGTGGGAGGGAAGGTGAAAAGGCTCCCCAACTCCCACCTGGGAGGGGCAAAGCCAGAGTTCAGTGTTTGTACCTCATGCTGTACCCCTTAGGGGCCTTGGATGGGTATGAGCCAGAGATCTAATGACAGAGGACCACTGGATCCTTTCCTGACCTCAAAGTTCAAACCCCACAGAGCACCCAGCATTAGATAACCCCACCCACATGTGCTCTGGAGAGACTGCTGAGACAATGCTCCACTGAGCCTGAGATGGGGCTGAGGGACCCCTTTTCCACTCCTTTATTCCTATTCAGACCATTGCATGTACTGACTGACCCCAAACTTAGGGAGGTTGTGGAATGAGATCCCTAGGTTTTAACTCCAATTCTTCCCCCACCTACAGGGTCCCAGTGTGGTTATTGTAGGCAACCTTCCCTGTGTCCCTGGTCTAGAACACCCCAAGCCTGAAAGAAGGGAACTACAGTGTTTTCCTTCACACTGATCCCCAATTCAATCCAGGAGGGGACTTGGTAACCCCTCTCCCTTAATACCCTGACGCCTTGGGCTTGTGAGCACCTCCTAGCCAAATTCCTAGAGTCCAGTGACCCCAGCCTTCGGCTTGTCCCAAGAGGCCCCTCCCACACTGACCATGCTAACTGTGTGTACATATATAGTCTACATATATGTATATTGAACTGGCACTGCGACGTCAGCCCTTTTTTGTGGTGTCTGGCATTAACTTATTGTCTAGGCCAGAGCGGGGAGAGAGGGAATGCCACAGTGAAGGAAGGGAGCTGCAGAGTCAAATTGCTACATAGTCAGAACAAAAAAGAAAACTTTTAATTAAATTCACACCATCTCAACTAGACTATGTAGAGAAAGTAAGTTACGGGCGTTTAGGATGTAGGAGCAAAACTGTAGTGGTAGAGGAGGTCTGGCTGTTTGAAAGAGGGAAGAAGCCAGACTGGGTGGAGAGCACCCTTTCCTCCTAGCCCAGCCCAGCCTGCCTGTCCCCTCTGGCCACTGCTGCGGACCCTGGCCTTCACACAACACCTCGGGGACTCCACGGTTTTGCCTTAAAGTACTTTTCCAAGTTCCCCAAGCTCTGTCTGGCTTCTCCCTCCAGGGGAGATATGTATAGAATTGAGAAAGAGAAGTGAACATAAATTGTTTCCAGTCAGGCTATGTTATATAAGAGGGCAAGAACAAGAATATGAATGAGAAAGAATAAGGAACCTTCCTTTGAAGAGAGGAGAGCATGAGGGTGGGTGGGAGAAGGAAGACAGGGTCATTTTCAGTAGTCTACTCATTTATCTGTAAGGCATAATAATCTAAAAAGAATAACCTGCCCTCCCACCCCTGTTCTGCTGAGACTGCTCTGTCCTGTGCTCCTGTATGTGGTATACCTGGCCTTGTTCTAACCCTGGAATAAAGGTGACTGACTCTAAAAATAAATAAATGAATAAATGAATTAAAATAATAATAATAATACTTAAGCACACTGAAGGTCAAGGTGGACTCAATATCTAGTGCTCACTCCAAAGCTACTTTTTGTAAATGTTGACTCCCTACGTTTCTTCAGCACTTTTAAAGATGTTAAAGATGTTTATTTTTCACATTGCTTTCTGAAAGTTGACATGTTATTCAAGGATGTCGATAAACCAAAAAAAAATAAGGACAGGGTTAGATAAATGCAAAGAAAGGTCCTAAGCAGGGGTAGAAGAGGTTCGTGTGCACTGATTTTGGTAACTATTTGAGAAATAAACAGAAAATTCACCACAGTTAGTTTGTTTGATTTGTTTTATTGAACCCCATAGGGCACAAACAAATGGACATTCTTCATTTGTTTGTCAACATTTTTTTCTTTAATGCTTACTATATGTTAGGTATGTTGTAGGCAATTGTGACAGATCAGTGAAAAGAGCAGACGATGACCCTCCTATCTATAGTTTACATTTAGGAGAAGGAGGAAGACCACGAACACTGAACACAATAAATAAGTGTTCTCAACTTTACCTTGTGTAAAATGGAAGTAATAATTGAGCCTAGCTCATAGGTTTGTCTTAAGAAATAAGATAATATATGTAAAGCTCCTGGCCAAGAATCTGTCACATATAAAACACTCGATTGATTTTAGGAATGATAAAGATTACAATGATAATAATGATGATAATTGCTAGGCATCATCTATGCTTCTGTCTTTTCATTTCTCTATTTGAGAAATAATGTGAGCCAGCATTGGCATAGTATGAGAATGATCCCTAGGACGTCAACTGTGACAAGTACTAAACTCAGAGTTAAAGACAAAATGTAACTGACATTCAAAACAATATGTACATACACATGTGCAGACACGTACGTATGCACACACACACAAACACACACACATACACACATACCAACCAAACCAAATATTTTTGCCTGGTTTGAAAACATTGGTTATAAATAAAACATACTCCTATCTACCGGTAGAATTTCTTGCCAATCTTAATGGCCATTTATTTAATATTTAATCTAGATTTGAAAGCTTAATTGATGAGTTCATTGAAAAGCTATAATCTTCTGATATTTAGTATTTAAATCTCATTCTATGAAATTCTAACAAAATCATCAATGGCCCTTTTTCCTGACTCTTTTTAATGACCCACTTATGTCCTCTGCAAATTTGAAGAGTATCAACGTGAATAAAATAAACCTAAAATATCTTATTTTTAATAGCTTAGTAAACACTACTTTTTCCTCTTTTTTCCCTTCAAAGGGCTGACATATGAAATGAACCATGACATAATTTCTCCTTTTCTTTGTTGGTATTCAAGTTCAGAATGATGAATATGATTGTGTATTCAAAAGAATTATTAAGATACCACACACATCTATCTTTTAATTGTACATGTATTATTCAATTGACTCATAAATTTGAAGTCATAAACTGTTGATCAAACTTGAAGGTTTGCATTTTTTGTTGTTGTTAAAGCACTCTAATTCTGAATGTTTCAGTGAAACTCCCATCTTTTATTTTATTTTATTTTTTTTACCCATTTCTTCTCTTTTTAATTAATCGTATTCCTTACTTACTGGAACCTGAAATGTTACTTTGCTAGTCATGACTTTTCCTTTTGACACATGATGCTGATTAACTAATACATATGACATGAAAAGTATAAAGAATTTCTCCTTGTACTTTCTTTCAAGAAGAAAAGACAGTCTCTTTTCCTCTTTTGTACTTCACAAGTCTCAGACACATTAATGTCAAAGAAAAAGCTAGTGCTTAAGTGTTTTATATTCATTTTATAAGCTATAAATATGGAGACTGAAATTATACTTTTACTGTAGATTCTGTAATTGTGCCATTAAGGAAAGAGATAAAATATTTTGTAAAAACTGTCATAGTTTTTTTTTTTTTCTTTATTGTGAAGAGCAAATTATTCTGACTGAGATATAGTTTGGTAAAACAAATGTGAGATTTGTTTATGTAGTTATATTCTAAATTGTTCTCCTGGGTCTTATGTGTTTAGAATATTAAGGCCATTATTATTTACTGAACTGGTCTAGTTAAAAGCTATTCGTTTTATTACTCATTTTCCTGTGAAATAGCTATTTTTTTGTACAAATGAGGATTCCAGGGGAGTTAAGATCTTCCATAGCTGTGTAGAAGTACATATAGATCATTAAGGAGACATTTAATATAAAGCACATAGACAGGGTCTGTCACACAGTAGGAATTAAAGAACTATTAGCTGTTACTATATTATTGTATTTGTAAAATATTTTGCAGATATTGAAATTATGATATAGTTTTACTTCAGGGAAGTTCTTGATATTTTAATAAGGAATATCGACATAAATTATTTTCCAAAAGTATATAATACCTCAAAGTTAAATTATATTTTGCATATTTAATTTATATACAAATACATATATGCCTAGTCTATATGTATATATACTATATATAAATATGAAGTCAGACAATTAAGTTCGTGACCTCATCCTAGAAAAAGTGCTATATACTTCATTGCTGAATAACACTATAGCCACCTTCAAAATACACCCCTTGGGAAGCTATGCACCAATGCCAGCACCTACTCCACCCTTCAAAGCAATTTTGGAACTCCTTTTCTGGAATGGCCATCAAAGCTGTCGTCGTACTAACCTTGATGTCCTGAATGTCATCAAAATGTCTTCCTTTCAATATTTCCTTTCTCTTCAGGTAAAGAAAGTTATTAGGGGCCAGATCATGGAGGGTGTTCCAATACAGTTATTTGTTTATTGGCTAAAAACTCTCTCACAGACAGTGCCGTGTGAGCTGGTGCATTGTCGTGATGCAAGAGCCAAGAACTGTTAGCAAAAAGTTCAGGTCGTCTATCATTTTCACGCAGCTTTTTCAGCACTTCCAAATAGTAAACTTGGTTAACTGTTCATCCAGTTCATACAAATTCATAATGAATAATCCCTCTGAAATCCAAAAAAGGTTAGCCACATCGTTCCAATAAGTTTGTGAATTTAATTGTCAGACCTAGTATATATGAAATTGAAATTTAAAAGCTTTTAGAATATTTTTCTTATAAATAGACACTACTCCCTATTTTCAGACCTTTTATTTTGTTATCCATCCTTTAACTCCGGTTGTCTAGTGAGTTTTCTATTTCAATTAGATAATTTTTTTTTCAATGAGAAAAATGTGAGAAAAATATAAAATTTATCAGAAGACTATATAGTTGATCATAGACATCAATTTTTGTGGGAAAGTAGTAAATGGGTCCTTTGGGCTCCTTTCAGTAGTCTACCAAATGAGCCATAGCCTTAAAAAGTTAAAACATTAGAAATAAAATGTGTTTATAGCTCCCTGATATGCAATTAAACTGCAGTAATGATCTCAATGTAATTTATGAAATTAAATACATGAATACACTGTAAAATGTATTCTCAGAATAATCAGACATTTACTGAACTTGCACCCAAATGTCGTACTGTTTTAGAAACTCTCAAAGAACACTTTACATGTTAGTATCTGGAGCAACACTGTCCAAAAAAAACTTCTATGCTATTGGAATATTTACTGTGATGTCAAAAGTGTCTATTGTGCACTTGAAATATGGCAAGTTTGGTTGAGGAACTAAATTTTTAATTTCACTTAATTTTAATTATTTAAATTTAGCACATGTGTTTAGAAGCTATGTTATTAGACAGTACAGATCTAAAGCATTTATGTTTTTTCTCTGTATATTTCCACCAATATTGTAATCACTGGATTATTTGTGCTATCACTGTATTATTTATATCATGCACTTATTTGCAAAAACATATCTTTAAGAATATTTACAGTACTAGAAAAGGAAGCAATAGTCACATCATGATTGTTGAACTTAAAATTTGGGATCAATTATATCTCAAAACATTAGATCACAACTAGAACCAAACTTAATTTTTGTATTATATGTCCAGTTTTATGAAACAAAATAATGTATTTTAATATAAAATTGTCTCACTAGATAGACCAGATAGCTTCAAGAGCCATATTGACTTGCTGTGATGATTTGTACACATTTAAAAGTAAAAAGTATAGGACAATTGCTACAAACTGGACACAGGCACTCAACAAATAATTGGTAAATGAATGAATAAGCACAGCTGGAGAAAACATTGAAAATGTTTTGTTGGCTATATTAATCTGTTTTCTGAGACAATAGAGAACAGGTAATGAAACCTTAATTTTCTATCAAAGCAGGTGCTATTATAGCATTAGGGTATGTTACACAAATACTGATATCATCTCATTGAAGTCATTATGGCCCTTTGCTCAGAGGTGTCATATGACTTTTTGAATTCAATGGTGGAAAGACACATATTTACTCTGAAAAAAAATTAATTTAATTTTATGTGGACAATAGAAAAACTTCATTATTTACTATTAGTAATATAAACAATCATATTGGTATGGCATGAATTTTATTTCCAAATATGATATAAGAGACCCCTTAAATTTTCAAATTTTGAAAAATCTACCTACTGGTATCCACAGCTGTCCTTGCTGGGATTTATCACATCAAGCTCTGGCAAATAAATGTTGACACAGATATCTCAAAATGAAATGGACTGGAACAGAAACGCTGAAATGAAGCCCTGGCTTATGCATTTAAAAAATAACAAACAAAACTTAGAGGATACAGTCAATATCAGAAACACATTTATAAGACAAACAACACTGGGAATGCTGATTTCATAATCATGAAAAAATGGATGCATCTTGTTTTCTTTCGTTACACAGTGAATATATGATGATGTGACACATACTACGACTCATAAAACTTCATTGAAAGATAGTTTCCCATGCGTCTAACACATTTATGTAGGTTTTGCAAATAAACATACGGCCTTTCTTTGTGTGTGTATGTGTGTGTGTGTGTGTGTGTGTGTGTGTGCGCGCGTGTGCGCCTCATGCTCTATATTTGTCAGTTTTTTTTAAATTAGTTTCAGGTGTACAAAACAACACAGCGATTAGACATTTAGACACCTCACAAAGCGATAACCTCAACAAGTCTACTACCCATCTGACACTGTACATAGCTGTTACAATACCATTGACTATATTCCCTATACTGTAGTTTACATTCCATGACTATATGTTTAATATCTATTCAAGAATGCTTGTTTGTGTGCCAATCAGGCTTGGAAAAGGCAATCTCTTTTTTATGGCTTTTAGCCTTGAAAACATGAGATAGTTTCTTTCTCTGCAACAAAAGACAGGAGTACTGACTGGCCATTATAAAAAACTCAATTTCCCTAAGATCACACCCCTCCTATAACATAACCCACTTTGTTTGCAGATGTTACACTCATCTTTGAATCACTTTGGGATAATTAGGCTTAAGGAAGAGCCTCAAGAAAATACTGATTCTCTAGCTACTGCTATTCCTGTGTGTAATAAAAGTCCTCTCTTCTGCCAGCATTCACTAAAATGACTGGTTCACTTGTTACTTAACAAATGGAGTAAAATACCAGACCCTTCATAGTTCTTGACACAGTTTTATCATTCTTAAAATTTTCTTGGCATCTGCAAATGATGAAAATCTTATTCAATCATTTAAAATTATGTTTTTAAATTTAATCTATTAGTATGGATTAAGCCAGAAAGTATATAATATATGCAAATATAATTAGCTGTCAAGTATCTGTGCATAGAATGTAACTGTCTATAGAAATAGTAATATTTATAATTGTCTACAAAGAGCTCTTCTATCTATAAAAATGCAGTTTTTTTGTGACTTTGTATTCCTTCACATAAATATCAATTCAACATTATATTCTACTATCAATGTGTAAAATGAGGAAACAATAAATACTGTAATGGAAATAAAATAATTAGAATAACCCCTTCAATAATTTTGAAAAGAAGGATGCTATTTCATTTCCAATATAGAAGGTACTATTAAGAAAATTAAAATCATTGGATTGGCAGTAACATAAGTATATTTAATGCATAGTATTTTTCATCCAAGGTGTTTTGATCAAGGATCACAGTTTGTATGGGTAAGGAATTTGGAGAGGAATTAGTTGGGTCTACTGTCCAGGGACTCACAAAGCGACAATCATGGTGTTGGCCAGCTCAGGTCTCATCTGAGGCTCTTCTTCCAAGCTCAGGTGGTCATTGGCAGAATTGGTTTCCTTGGAGAACTTCAAGGCCAGTAGGTACACACCTCTTTGATGCTTTATCTTCTAATGGCTCCTCTGATTGGGTCAGTCCTATCAAGACAGGCTTTTAAAAGTAGTATTATGATTGTTATTACTATTATTTTATTATTATTATTGACTGGAAGACAGCTGATTACCAGATGAATCACAACATCCCATCATATTCACAGGTTCCACCCACATTCCAAGGGAAGAGATTATATACAGCATGGACAAACACCAGGGGGTAGGATCTTAGGGGCCACCTCAAAGTCTATCTAGTATGATAATAAAATGTACATCATTAATAGATGATATAAAATTAGATGTATATATAATGAAAAACTATACAAATGTATTTCCATTAAATCTCTAATTTGTATAGTATTATAATCTAGAAAATAATGTATTTTCACTATATAGTCTTTATATTTTTCTCTTTATTTTATTTCATTTGATCCCTGATTATTGTGTTTCTGTAGAAGGGTTTTTAACATTGGCCTTTTATGCAGTCTATTGTTTAGAAATTTCAGTCTATTTTATAATAAATAAATTAACTCACTTTCCACTACATTTAAAAAATCATGTTTACATTTGCAAATATCCCAAATGAAAAAAAGGAAAAATAATTACAGCCTATGAAATGATTTTCACATGCTTTCAAGCAAATAAAAAAATCTATTATTTTTTTCTATGTCATTAATTATCTCCATCATTAGTTAACTGCAGACATAGAATTTTAACATATCAAATTTCAACAGAGTGAGGTTACTCAGAGATAGTTCTTCTAAGAATTTTTAGAGACTTACAGTTTTGGTAACAACCACTTGTAAGAGTGGAGGGAATAAAATAAACTAGGCATACTGACTGTCAGTTTCTTTCTTAGGAATTGTATAAAGTAAGGTATCCGTGGAATGCTTTCTAAATAACATGAATAATTATTTTTAACTCTTTTTATCACTTTTTATTTTGAAAAATTTCGACCTGCCACAGAAAAATTTCAAAAAGAGTATTTGTGTTCCTATATATCCTTCACCCAGATTTTCTTATTGTTAACATCTTATATATCATATTAAAAATGACCAAAATTAATGCATTAGTATTGATACAATATTAATTACACCGCAGACTTTATTTGGATTTCCTCTGCTTTTTCACTAATGTCCTTTTTTCTGTTATAGGATCCAAGCCAGGATCCCATGTAGTTGTGTTATTCTCCTTAGTTATTTCCATTCTGTGCCAGTTCCTCAGTCTTTTGTGTGTGCGTGTGTGTGTGAGTGTGTGTGTGTGTGTGTGTGTGTGTGTGTGTGTGTTCATTCTTTTAAGGAGTACTGGTCAGATAGAACTCAATTTGGAGTTCTCTGATATATTTTTCTTCTCTTTACATTGAGGTTAATATTTGGCAAAAAGGTAGTCTAATACCAACCATGATGTTGATATGTCTATTACTGGTGATGTTAACCATGATAATTTGGCTAAGATGTTGCCCATCACGTTTCTCCACTGAAAAGTTACTGTTCTCTTTTTCAATATTACATATCCTGGGGGAGATATTTTTAAGACTATGCCAATACCCTTTTTCTCCTCATATTTTTACCTACTAATTTTAGCATCCAGGGTGGATCTTGTCTCCAACAATTATTATTGTGGTGTTCTACTGGTGATTTTCTATTTGCCTTATTAGAAATTGGAGAAATTAGAATTATTTTTAAGGGAGCCCTGTTCTTTCCCCCTATTTATATATTTACACAATGATTTATATTAGTGTGATATTATATATATTTATTTTATAGGTATGATTCAATACTGTTTTTATTCATTCTGTTGCCCAAATCCTTCATCTTTGACCATTGGAAGTTTTTGTTAGGTTAGCTTTTGTGCCCTTTTGATATATCACACTCCTTTTTTGAGCATTGATTTACTTTCTAGCAACACAAGATACTGCAGGCTCCTCCTGTAATTTCCCTGCGCCAGTCTGGAATTAACTACTTCAACAAGGACCCAACTCCTTTAATATGAAAATGATTTTAGAAACCACGATCTAGGTTGCTAGGTGAGCATATTGCTTTTTGTTTATCACTTCTTCTAGGTACTTGGACAGAACTAGAAAATACATGTATGATACTAACCCATTTAAGCTGCTCTTTCAGAGAGAAATGACAGTTTAGTCCCTTGCTACCCAAAGTGTGGTCTGTAGATCAGCGGATTTAACATAATCTGAGAGTTTGTTAGAAACCCAGGATGTCCACTGCACAACCTAATGCATCAGAATCTCCATTTAACAAGGTTGAAAAACTCTGATCTAGATATCAGTGTTTCTCTTATTCCCCTCAGTTAAAAGAACTTGTTAAAAGTTCAGCTTACCAGGTCCCTAATCAGGAGATTCCGGTTCACTGGGTTTTGATATTCATTTTTTAAACTAATATTTCAGGTGATTCTTATTGTCAAGCAAGTTTAGAAAGCACTGATCTGCAGGTTTATCAACGATAAATGCAATCATGGGCATATCCTTGCTACTTGAAATGGTGCTACCGGTATTGACATAAGTCATGTATGTATTTCCCTATTGATTCTTAACACTTTACATTTGAAAAGCACTCATATATTTCAAAGTGTTTCTGCATCAGTTATGTTTGAAAAATTATCTTTTAAAACTAACCATCATCAGTCTAGGCCTTGCTTCATATCACCTCCAGAGTTACCTTTCTAAAAGAAAAAAAATGAAACGATCTAACTCCTCTCTTCAGATAACTTCAAAAGTGTTTCATTAGCTCTAAAACCAAAGTTTTATCTGGGCATATATGACCTGCCATGATTCCACTCCAATCTTTACTTTTTAGCCTTACCTCTTTATAATAATCCCCTCACCCCATAATTTTGTTCATTTTCTTCTCTCTGTATGGGATTCTTTCCCCACTTGACCCCATTTGTTCTGAGAGCATTCTATTAACGTCCAATCCTGCCTCTACTACTACTGCTTCCAAGATAGAATCTTGGATTCCTGTAGTTATCTGTAATAACTGCATTTTGGAGGTTTACTGCACTTGGCCATAATAAAGGTGTGATCAATTTTCTTTATTCTGCCATGAATGTATACATAGATATGTGTTCTAACTGCACCCTTTGCTAAATAACTACTTCACACACAAAAATTCAGGGAATACTGTCTGCTCTAAACAGACATTTTGTGGCTTTAGATTTATCAAGTATATCACACCATAAACCAATCAATATCAACAGTAGTAAAGAAAAAAAATGAGGAAACAATGTGTAAAATTTTGTTTTTGTTTACTGAGGGTAGAAATCACACCATAATGGGATCATGCATCTTTCTCTAGACATTAGTAAGTGTTAAATTGTTTTATTATTTTCTTTACTACAGTTAATATTGATTGGTTTATGTATTTGTTTTATAAGTGAATTAGGATGATTAGAATGATTGTGACATGTTGTTTAAAAAATCATATGCCAGTTATATTTAAATACTAATGTGAAATGTTCTAGTCTGTTATGTGATGACCACACCAGCCCTGCTATGTCAAAAAAAAAAAAAAATGCCTATATAGTTTCCCATGAGGTACAAAGAAGAAAAGACAATGCGTTCTGAAAGAAGAAATAAAACATTCTATTTTAAGACCTTATCCCAAACCTAAAATTGCAATGGGAACACTTGACACAAGTATTTTAGAAGGAAAATTATATCAGTATATGGTGTCTGATGCGTACAGCATTCATGTATTGCCCGATTAGGATACTTACTAGATATCAGATATCTCTGTCTGTATTTACCTACTTTTTATAGGTGAACACTCAGAAAACATTGATAAATAAAAGTAGATGAGATTACTGAATCTAGATCAGTTCAACACCATAGGATGTGTGCATTAGTAACCACTGGAATATTAGAGTCATTGGTCTTAAAGTATTCAACTCATGTTTTAAATCATATTATTCCTTACTTGAATCCCATAAGATTCATATTGATTAGTATGATTTTGGTTGGAAGATGTATTTTTCACAGAAGAAAAAGTCATATTTAGTCATACAATATCAATTTAAATATGGTATTTCAAGAAGCAGTAATCACAAAAGATTCCAAGGATTTTGCCATTCTGTCTGAGATGAAACATCTGGTGCTCTTCTTATGTCACACTCAATATTTTCATCATCAACATTTGGGAAGTGCATCTGTGAACAACTATATAAAACTACTTTATAGCCATTGCTTACATATATCATACATGTATAGGTAAGTTAATCAATTTAATATGATATACATAGTTTAAATTATTTTGTTTTCTAGGTCTGACATTATGACAGGGAGTCTATTGATCTACTTCAGTTGCTAGAAAAGAGAACTTTTATTTTATTTATTTACCATTTGCTTCTAAAAATGTGAGAATACCTAGAAGTCAAACCAATAACTAATCTAAACAATACAATAATAAACTTCATCTTTCAATATTACTGTGAAGAATATAGTTGTGGATTTAAAAAGATGTCCACTTATAATATGCAGACAAACAATATCAAATTTATTAATATGAATTAAATAATTAAAGTTAGGATGTATAGTACAGATGGCAGATGTATTTCATTGCAATCATGCGATTAAAAAACAATTGAATCTCCAATGCCATCAGTTAACATTTTAATAGACATAAAAAGCAGTCAATAATAACAAAATTATAGGAAAAAATGCAGATATGTCACCTTTCTTTAATGATTGGACTATTTTGGAGACTAATATTTCCGGGTCTCTTTCTTGTGATATCAGGGAGCTGAGATATAAAATCAGGATATCTTTTAAAGTACATGAACCAGTTTGAAGGCCTGGCGCTTTATCGCTTTGATGTTTTAACATCCCTCTAGGATCAATGGGATTTATTCAAATATCATTTGATTGCACAGAGAGAACAAAATCATTCCAGGAGTAGAAGATTTGCATTCACCCATGCCTAATCTGCCTGGTTTTTAAAATCCAAAGACAGATCTTTTATTTATTTATTTTTTTTAATGAATGCTCAGTTTGTAGATGATTAACATATTTTTTCTTCCTTTCTTGTTTATTCTTGTTTTCCTTTAAGTGATAGTTACAAATAAGCCTATTCCAAATATTTCTATCACTAACTCTATAAAAGTGCAATTTAAAATTACTAAAGTCATTTAGGAATAAAATGCTTTAAATCTTAAAACAACATCAAAACAGAAAATAAAATATTTTGACCCACTTGAAATGTTTGTTTATTTCAAGGTAAATTTGTAGTATATAGAGAACTTTTTTTTTTTTTTTTTTAAGATTTTATTTTGGAAGGGGAACAGGACTTTATTGGGAAACAGTGTGTACTTCCAAGACTTTTTTCCAAGTTAAGTTGTTGTCCTTTCAATCTTAGTTATGGAGGGTGCCATTCAGCTTCAAGTTGTTGTCCTTTCAGTCTTAGTTGTGGAGGGCGCAGCTCAGCTCCAGGTCCAGTTGCCATTGTTAGTTGCAGGGGGCGCAGCCCACCATCCCTTCTGGGAGTCGAGGAATTGAACTGGCAACCTTGTGGTTGAGAGCCCACTGGCCTATGTGGGAATCAAACCGGCAGCCTTCAGAGTCAGGAGCATGGAGCTCTAACCGCCTGAACCACCGGGCCGGCCCTAAAGAGAATTTTTTAGAGGGAGTTTCGGGGGAACAAGTGATATACCATGGTATACCAAAAAGATTGTTTTTAAGAAATTGTGAAAAGCATATCCTACAGTTTCTGTTGATAATTTAATGGGCAATATACTTGGAGAATAGGAGATAGTCTCTCATTTAAAAGACAAGATAATCGCAGAAAACAACCATTACTTTTTACCTTTCTAATGAACAAAAAGAGAAGCTAAGTTAAAGTGACTTTAAAGAAACTTAAGCAGTATGTCATAAAACATGATTTCCAATACATGCAGCTCCATTTTAAAACAGGGTAATTCCGCATTAAAACAAAGCTCATGTAATTTTCTTGTGCTGACCTGTAGCCATTTTATTTTCCCTAGATGAGAAAAGAGATGAGAAAACACTAGTCTTAAAACCATTTATATATTTTTCCTTTTAAATACAGGAGAAATTGGTAGACAGAATATATGTCTTCCTATTTAGTATGACTTGATAAATCTAAAGCCGTACCATGTCTGTTTAGAGCAGACAGTACGCTCTAAATTTTGGTGTGTGAAGTCATTCCTTCTGGATAAAAATAATCTGTTAACATAAAAATGTTGTACCAGTCCCTTATCAACTCCCAGCACATTGGCTGTGTTAATTCCCTGAGAGAGGTCAGGGTGCTGAGAGCCAGGACACAGCCTCAGTGTGTTTTGACAGGGAAATTACAAAAAGTGAATGGCCTCTGACTTAGAAAGTGCAAAACGAAATACAGCATCTCCATAATGAATTCTGAATATCCAGCGAGCAATAATACTCTAAAGCAAACCTGGAGATCACAGAAAGGGACATGACAGGAATACACCAAAGGGTATGAGGGCATTGGAAATAACTATATTACATTTTGCACTTTAATCTTGGGTCTGACAAATATAAAACATAGGATGCTTTGATACAAGCTCCAGAAACATACTTTTGCTTACTTTATTAAAAAAAAAATATTTCTTGTAAGGATATGCAGTTGCTCACGGAAATAAAGTAGTCGTCAATTTGGCCTCAAGGAGAGCAGAAATATAGTAATCTCAAGGAACTGAGATAGTAGGACTCAGTGAAAAATGAAAATGCAAGGCTCCTTGTTCAAAAATTATTGATAATTTCAAGATGGTGGTAAAAGAATATTAAACCAATTGTAAGAGCAGATCTTATGTGACTGCATAGGATACAAGCCCATGAATTTGGCCCTGGGTTGCAGGAATGAATGGATAGGCCCTTCAAAGCTCTACTCAGCTATATAATTTTCTGTCCTTGTGCTGTGTTGTTCAAGATTCATATTTCTGGGAACCAGAGTTTGTAGGCCAAGACCAAGTCACGTAATGACAGAGAAGAAAAAGAGGTGGGACCTTGTTTAGCAATCCCAACAAGACTGCATGCAATCATGGAAGAGAAGGGGGACTTTTTCAAAGGAAAATAAAAGAATTATTAGTAAAGAAAGGGGGGAAGTTTCTTCATGTGCAGGAAAAAACAACAGATCTTTACATAAGAAGAAAAAATAAGAATCCATTCTGACAATACCATGACCAGCTTCTAAAAATCGTCTTAGCTGTGCATAGTTTATTTATAACAGTGTTCCAGTAATACTTCCCGTGGGTCATAGACACTCGGCTTTAAGTATCCACAAAATGCTAACTTCACTGATTCTATGTGACTTTTTTGAAACAAATTGTTTTCAGTTAGATCTCGTAATATAAATTATTGTAATATAATTTCCTACCCTTCTATGAAACTATTGAAGAATAAAATTAAAAAAAAAAGGTTTAGATGGAAAAAGAAATAAAAAGATCATATAAATTACTCTGAGGTAAGATTAGCTTATATTTTCCAGTCAGTATGTATTTATGACTTAGAGTCTGGCTTAGTGAGCTCATTGAATTTTTGCGAAGCAATTGTCTCCAAGGGAACAGAGGGGTTAGGACACAGACTCTGGAGCCAGAATCTTTAGATTTAAAACCCAATTTTGCCATTTGCATCTCGTTCTGTCACTGTGCCTTAGATTCCGCCTCTGTAAATTATTAACATCAGAACTGACTATTAAATATATAAAAGATGACATAATTTAGGATAAAATTAAGACTGATAAAAAATGATTCTTTTCAGGCATCAAAAATTAGATATTAAACAACCTAATAAAAGTCTTTTTGGGAAGACTTGTTTTAGGAATGAAACCTGATTTCTTTCTGAGGAATTCTTTTTTTTTTTTCCCCTGTTATCCTTCCTAAGTGGGTAGTTGTCTCTGGAGAGGAAAGAACAAAATGGAGGTTTTCTTTTATCAGCTCTTCTTTGGTTGTATAAAGAAAAAGGCTGGGTATTTTCTTTTTCATTCTCTTATTTGCTTCAAAGACAATTGAACATTGATACTGATCTGTGTTTCTGCTGCTTCTGTAAGAGAGAAACCATCCTATGCCACCAGCAAGCACTGTTATCTGGTTTTAAATGTCAAGTACACTTCAGCATAGAAAGAAAGAAACTGAGATAACATTAAAAGAGGAATATATTGGAGCCAAAGATAGAGTCTAACAATCTAACTGTCTATGTCATCAAGACTAGAGTTAGAAAAAGATTCATCACCACAAAAGCATTTTGCAGCTTCTAACTTATCTAACCTTGTGATTTATAGCCACATACCACGTTTATATGTATGATTGTAGTATTTATCTATGTTGGTGCTATACTGATGAATAATGGAATGGTAATTCAGCTACCTTAAAGTGAATCATTTAAATCAGTTTAGGCATGACACTTTGTCTTCCTGCTACTCCTTTCAGTCTAGACTCAGATTCTCTCACTGCCCTCAAGGATTTTTTGGTTGTTCCTTGCAACAGATATTTCTACTTGGATGGTTCTCTGGTGTATAATTAAGTATAAACCATGTTACAGGACTTTCATTTACACAAATAATTTGGCCTGTTATTTATATGAAGTCTAGATGTTCTCTTTTTTCAGGGAGAAAAAAAAGGTAGACATGCTTTTATCTTTCATGTCCATTTGTGGTTAAGTTTATTATTGTTTACAAATGTTCAAATAAGTTTGGAAACACAGGGTTAAACAAAGTTAGCAGGATTCTTTATCAGGATTATTCAGTTATTATTATGCTAATACTATACCACAAGTTTGTAGAGATTTAAACGCTTTTTTAAACATATTCGATCATTGATGTTCTGTGAAAAATAAAAAACGATTACATATTTAGCTCCCTCTCCCCATTCCCACCTGTGTTTTACATCACATGGGAGCAAGCTATTGTAGGATTGGATTTGCGGGTGACCTATATTCTATTTACCAGGCACTGCAGCTGCAATTCGTACTAGCCCTCCCTTCTCTGGACTATAGCCTTTTAATCCAAACTGAAAGATACTTCTAAGTTTGATTAACTGAATAATAGTACAGTATATTAGTAATATCATAATTGACTACTAAGATATCTTAAAAGGTAATATAATTTAAGATACAATTGACTGTTAGAGAAATCAGTACTTATTGATTATTAATTCATTAATCTTCAGACACTTTCTAATTTTTCTTGACCTTACTTCAGGCACAAAGTTGTAACTCATCCAGTACCCATGAGTCCAAAAAAGCCACTCAATTTTTAGGGTGTTGGGACAGCTTATTGGCTAGAACCTAATTATGTACTTTTCATTTAGTAGGAAAGAGTTTCAAAATAAGTGGGAAACTAAACATTGTTTTCTATATTATTAAACAAGTGGTTTTCCTCACTCAAACAATTGTGCCTCCATTATGACTCTATTTCCTAATATAATTATCCCCAAGAACAAGAATCTCATTTCTCAGGAGGAGCTAGATTTAAACCTAGAAGCCATGACAATCCCCACTACACGTTCTCCTTATGCAACTGATAGATATCTATGGTCATACCATATACTAGTTTCCTGTGTTATTATTTTTATGTTATATATTATTATATCATTATCATCATCATCATCATTTCTGTCATTGTTATTGTTTTCATTCTACCTGATGTTAATATTTCTTTATCTATCCCTACTGCAGTGAATGGTCCATAATATTTTTACTACCTTGAATAGTTTTGCCTTGGTAAGGCTCCAAAGATAAATATGAAAAGTGCTCCATGGGAAATTGTGATATGTAAAACTGTTATTTACTATTAATAAGGTAGAATTATTAGCATACATGTTTAGTGTATGTGAAATTGCCATACATTAATCCATTCTTTCAACAAATACCTTTTAATCATACAGATACTTACTGAGAGACTGCTGGGTGCTAGGCCTTTGGAAAGACAAACATCACCAAAAGAGGGTCTCCACTTTTTTTGGTGTGACTGGACCAAAGAGAAGAAGAAAGGAGCACATTGGGGAGGACTTCCTAGGATGAGCATGGGGCTATTAATCCAGGCTTAAAGGATAAATGTAAATCAGCCATACTTTATCAAAACTCATATACGATCGGGAAAATTATGGCCATTGAGCATGATAAGGTATATCTAATCTGTTCTATTATTGCAGTACATATATATATATATTTTTTTTACCTTGCTAAAGCTAACAAGACAGGACTTGACACAATGGGCTAGAGATAGAGTCCTGGAATTTATATATTTAAAAATCAGCTGAAGGATTTTTTGTGTGTGTATAAGTGGGTCTGCCAAGATATTTGGAAATACTTGATATTGTGTAACCTGGAAAATCTTATTTTGCAGTTGAAATTGAATACAGACTATTACTTCAAGAATGGAATCTGGGAAATTTGGTTGATAAGATTGATATAGGTTTTATTAATCTTTCTCAAACTGATGAAGTTCTGTGGCTCTACAGATTTACTCCGAGTCATAATCTCTAACTCTCTCAGCTATGAAAAATATTGGGAATTTTATAGTTTCCTTGCCACTATGTATTATGCCAATAATTTTAGATATTGCCTTTATGCCGAGTTACAGAGCAAGAATTGATTTTCTGTTTGGAAACACGACTTCCTAGATTATACTTTCATAGCTAACACTTATCACACTTAGATTGCCAGGTCCTGAATATTTTAAAAAGATGAAGAGCTTAGAACTATCACTTAAAATTGTATAGTTGTCTGTGGGTTGTATAACGTATAATGAATAACCAATTTTTGTGTGTATTTTTCACTCAAAATATTTCATATTAATTACAATATATGAAATTAAAAAGTGTATTCCTAATAGGTAATTATAAAATATGTATCATAAGTAACTGTAAAAATGCCTAGTGTCTAAAATATATTTATAGATTACTGTCACCACCAACTAAGACATTAACTGGAACAAAATAATACAGTAAAACTCCTTCCTATTTTTAGATGGTTTTCATCTTTATAAATGCATTTGAAAGTAAATTTAGTAGCAATTCACTAAGGAGGAATTGAACTTCTAACAAACTTTTAAAAGCTCTTCACTATTAATAAATATCACAGTGAGATAATTATTCCTCAGAGAACAAATTTTGTTTGACTTTAACTTGCTTTACTTGAATAGTTTAAAATTTCCCAAATAAAATGACTTCCATAGGGCAGTGATTGAGAAGGTGGGAAATTTTTCCTGATCCCCACAGAGAGGAAATCTTTTCTTGAAGACCCCCACCAGACGTGCTGTCATTTCGTGAAATCCTAGAAGAGCCAGCATTTGAAAAAATTAGGGAGGTTTTTGCTTTTGTTTTTGTGCTTGTTTTTGTTTTAAAGAGGAAGGAGGTGTGGATGAAGGGTGAACAGGCAACCAACAGTTGTCTGCCATAATATATGTATTTTTTCCTCTCAGAAATTATATTAATTGATTCTATAGTTTTTCTCTGATGAGAATAATCATCTATTTATTCATTATGTCCACTTTTTTTCTTTTAGGACTTTGAACATATTTATAATAGCTACTTAAAATCCTTGTCTGCTAATTCCATTATATTGGTCACCTCATAGTGTCTATAAATTCTTTGTTTTGTGTTTTTTTTTCTGTTTGTTTACCATGTTTATTCATTTGCATATTTACCAGACATTGTGAATATCACATTTTTGAGTCTGTATTTTATACTGTCTTCCTTTAGAGAAAGAGAAGTGTTGTTGTAGCAGGCAGTCAATTTACAAGTTTATCAGATTGATTTTTTGAAGCTTTTTTAAAATTTGGAACTCTTATGTCTCTCAACAGGGTGAGACTTCTTTGTCACTGGCAGACAGTCTCCTATACCTGCATAGGCATAAAAATTGCAGCTTCTGTTTTTATAGACCGCATCCAGTTTAACACCCTGAAACCACCACGGTGGCAGCTCGCATAGTTATTGCGGTTTTAATTTTGTGCTTTTGGCACCTGGACATTTTTCTCTTTCCCTTCTGCACTTTAATATGTTTAAAAATAAATGTGATTATAATTTATCTAGTATTTCTCTGTATTTGGAACAAGAGACGGATTGCAGTTCAGCTCAGTCCAGTGTATTCCCAGAGGTCTCCTCCAATTAATTTCTTAATTATGTCTGTGAGAAGTGCTACAAAGGGAGGTTTAGCACAGCAAAGAAAACTGTGTGTATGTTTGAAGGGCAGGGTACCAGAGGCAAAAGAGGTTTCCCTAAAGAAATGGTGTACTGTAAAGTGAGATCTAAAGGTAAGTAAGCAAGTCTTTTTCATGCAGGTAGAACAACATATGCAAAGTTCCTGAGGCAGGATAGAACTTAGAAGTATTGGGGACCAGGGGCCTGAATGAAGGCCGATATAATTGGAACTAAAAAAATAATAATAATAAATGAGATACAGTGAGGCAGGCAGTGGCTAGATTACGGAGGACCTTCTTGGGTGTGTTAAGATATTTGGTTTTATTTTACCTGTCTCCATATCTTCCTTTTCCTTTATTCATCACTTCTGGTAGTATGAAATCCTTTCACATGAAAATTCACATGGAAATGTAAAGTGTTAACAAGTTGTTAGCACCACTGTACTACTTTGGAGGAATGGATGATGGTTCCATCCCTGCCAGAAATATAGCTAAATATCAAATTATAAAAGAATTTGATGTACGAGTTTTGTTTCCTAAAATGACTGTTTCAGATAAACAACATATTATGGAAGAAAATGTGAGAAAAATAGCTTATTCATAAACAAGAGCCTTTTTGTACTTAATTGTTTTAACAGTTTTTATTAGGTTATGGGATGCCAGTTTATTAATAAGATTTATACCTTTATGCCTGTCTTAGAATTATTCAAGCTAAAATTTAATTGACCATAAATAACCTAGCCCTTTTTGAAATGAGGTTTAAATATCAATAAGTTTTCCAAAGTAAGATTTTTAGAAACTATTATTTTCTGCAACTCTACTTAATGAAGCTTTGTAAGGCAACTGTATGAATATGCTTATTTATTAAGCTGGGCATATCAAAATTACCTTTACTTTCCACTCCGTGGAAATCTGGTTCAGGAACCATAGCCACATCATAAAGTGTAAATCTTTCAGATCCCTTATGACCATGGACATTTACTATAGTGAAAGGTGTCAGTGCACTAAATAAGGAATAGCTCCTATGACAGGTAAGAGACTCGCTTCTTTGCAGCTAACATGATCATGTGTTTTGGCCATTATATTAGAAGTGTTCAAGTGATTTGAAGAGTCCATGTGGGTGAGAAGAAAATTTCTCACTATCAAAATGGTAGTGCTAGTTATAACTAATAGAGAAAAAATTATGAAAATGCTATTTTATTTTCTCTCTCTCTTATAAGGAAAAATAATCACTGTATAGTTTATGTCAATATATATATATTTCTCCATTAAACTTGTCGTCATACGGAGAATACAGTTGCAGCAGAACTTTGAACTAGATCAATACAAAATTCCTTTCACACAAAGGATAGTGACAAAAGTACAGCACCAGTTTACCATAGTAGTTTAATTATACATTTTAAGTACCTGTTGAAATGCAAGTGTCTCAAGTTGAAACTTTCAAGAATACATTTACTGCAATATTTATGTGTTTTGCTTTTAATCATATGCACAACCTTCAGTATTTTGGTGCTTGTGGACTGAGAAAAATCCATAAGTCTCAATTCAACTTTATATCTAAATGTTACTAAACTTTAAAATTATGAAGACTTGACCAGCATCACGGGCAACAAGGCAAGTGTAAATTTTACTGAACAATTCTACTAAAGATTCTTGAAGTTGAATCAGAGAGGGTGTACTGTATATAAATGAGCTCAGTGGAGATTACATTGTCTTTATTTTTTGTATATATCAGTTATAGTGATTAATGAAACACTGTATCAGGCCTTAGCATCTTACCTTTTTTTTTTCTTGCCACCATAAGGGACTATCTTTTTTAATATGGAGAATATTTGTCCAGTTTGCTGAAATTATAATAATTCAGAGATTTGGCAGACAGAGAACTGTATCTCCCAAATGCATGAATTGTATTATCTGATGAGTCTTGCTAATGCAAGAACGAGAAGTACCTGAACCTGACTCTACCCTCCTGTCTAGTGGAAACTATGGCTCCATATTAGAAATTTTTCTTCTTTTCTTGTCAACTACAGTGATAGATTTTTGGGGGTGAATTTGCCCAGAGATATGTGGGTAGTTTGGGCCCAATAAACATTTATTGTTAAAAATATCGATATTCAAACTATTTAACAATTGTAAACCCCAGGCACTAATCAAACAGAAATATAGTGACCATACACAGAGCGCAGGATGGCTGTTCTGGCTTGTGCAGCTGAGTAGCAGTCCTGTTTAACAGTCCATTTTACTGCATCAACCTAATTAAAAATAGTTTTGATTACTGTAGTCTGGGAGCCTGCTCTTTCTTATAGAAGTAAAATGTTCCGAGATAAATAAATTTGTTTTTAATATGAAACAATATTAGTTGTTATTTTTTGATATTGACTACTAAGAAATTAGTAACCTGGTAAGCCTCTTGAGGGCAGTAACCCAATTCTATTTATCTCTGAGACTTCAACGACTGTCGCTGTGCTGAACACGATGTAGATTCTTTCCCTAACTATGAAAATATGCCATCATTCTGTTTTGTTGTAATTAAGAATGGATCCAAACTTTTGAAGTATAAAAGAAATGGATCATTTTATCTTCTGAATGCATTTTTGTATGTTGCCCATTCTTAACTATTTGAAAATGGCAGAGATCCTTAGATTTGTAAATGTTAAATGAAAATTCTCAGAACCTCAATGAATTCTTGAAATTAGTCATAGAACTTCACACTAGTATGGTTTCTGAAAGCTTTGTCATTCTTCACTGATGTTTAGATTCATGAATGGACAAGTTGGTTCAAAGAGCCAGCAGTCTAACTAAAAAGAATTACAAAATGTTATTGTGCTTAATTATATTATTGTGAAAGTGGTGGGAAATTTTGAACTATGTGTGGCAACCCCATAATACATAAAAGAACACCTTGCAGAAAAACTTCTGTGTACAAATGACAGTTGTATGCATAGATATTACAGAGCATATACACATGTATATATATATATGTATATATATATATGTGAATGTTCTGTAAATATATATATAATTCCCTTATTACTGTATTTGTTTATTCAACTTCAATACACAATTATTTACTGATTCAGCTTAATGTGCACCAGACACCAGGCTAGTTAAAACTTAAACCTGATAAATCTTTCAAAATTCTATTTATAACTAAAATACTACTACACATGCTGTGCTTTATAATTTTTATATTCTAGTTTCATCGTTTTGGTCTTAGAGAAAATAGGATAGAAGACACTGAAATAAAACAGAAATCTTTAGGAATTATTTTATAAGCAACAGCGTCAGACAAGAAAAATAAATAAAAGACATCCAATTGGAAAGAAAGAAGTAAAACTGTCATCATTTGCATATGATACTTCATATACAGAAAGAACTGTAAGGAGTCTACCAAAAAAGCTGTTAGAACTAATAAATGAATTCAGTAAAGTAGCAGGATACAAAATTAATATTCTGAAATCAGTTGCATTTTTATATACTAATAACATCTATTGAAAAGATAAATTAAGAAAGCAATTCCATTTACAATTGCATAAACATAAATAAACAAATAAAATACCTAGGAATAAATTCAGTCAAGGGGGTAAAAGACCTGCACTTGGAAAATTATAAGACATTGAAGATAGAAATAAATGAAAGCATATACCGAGCTCATGGATAGAAAGAATTAACATCATTAAAATGTCTATACTACAAAAAAGCAATCTATAGAATCAATGTAATCACTATCAAAATACCAGTGACATTTTTCACAGAACTATAACAAATAATCCTAAAATGTATATGGAGCCACAAAAGACCCAGAATAGCTAAAGCAATCTTCAGCAAGAAGAACAAAGTTGGAGATATCATGCTACCGCCTATCAAACTACACCACAAGGCTGTAGTAATCAAAAAAAGCATAGTACTGGCTTAAAAACAGACACATAGATCAATGGAACAAAATACAGAGCCCAGAAATAAACCCATGCAAATCTGATCAATTATTCTATGACAAAGGAGGCAAGAAAATACAATGGGCTGCAGACAGTCTCGTCAATGAATGGTGTTGGGAAAACTGGACAGATACATGCAAAAATATGAAACTAGACCACTTCCTTAAACAATATACCAGAATAAACTCAAAATGGATTAAAGACATAAATGTAAGACTTGAAACCATAAAGCTCCTAGAAGAAAACATTGGCAGTAAACTCTCTGACATTGCTCTTAGTAATATATATTTTTTTTGAATATGTCTCCTTTGAATATTTCACCAAGGGAAGCAAAAGAAAAAAAAAAGTTGTATTACATCAAACTAAAAAATTTTGCACAACAAAGGAAACCATCAGCAAAATGAAAAGATAAACTACTGAATGGGAGAAGATATTCACCCACAATATACCCGATAAGGGCTTAATATCCAAAATATATAAATAACTCATACAACTCAACACCAAAAAGACAAACAATCCGATTAAAAAAATGGAAAGGCGACCTGAATAGACATTTTACTAAGGAGGATATACACATGGCTAATAGATGAAAAGATGCTCAACGTCACTAATCATCAGATAAATGCAAATGAAAACCACAATGAGATATCACCTCACACCTGTCAGAATGCCTATCATCAATAAATCAACAAACAAGTGTTGGCAAGGATTTGGAGAAAAGGGAACCCTCATGCACTGCTGGTGGGATTGCAAATGGGTGCAACCACTATGGAACACAGTGTAGAGATTCCTTAAAAAATTAAAAATAGAATTACCATATGACCCAGCAATCTCATTTTTGGGTATTTATCTGAAGAAATCCAAAACACGAATTTGAAAAGACATATGCAGCCCAATGATTTTTGCAGCATTATTTACAATAACCACCATATGGAAGCAACCTAAATGCCATTGAAAGATGATTAGATAAAAAAGAGGTGGTACATATATACAATGGAGTACTACTCAGACATAAAAAAGAACGAAATTTTACCATTTGCAACAGCATGGATGGATGTAGAGGGTATTGTGCTGAGTGGAGTAGGTCAAATAAAGAAAGACAAATACCATATGATTTCACTTAATTGTGGAATCTAAAACAACACAAACAAAGAAAACAGAAACAAACTCATAGGTACAGAAAACAAACTGATGATTGCCACATGGGAGGGAGGTTGGGGGCTGGATGAAAAAGATGAAGTAATGAAGAAGTACAAATTGACAGTTACAAAGTAGTCACAGGGATATAAAGTACAGCTTAGGGAATATAGTCAATAATATTGTAATTACTGTATATGGTGTCAAATGATACTAGACCTATCAGAGTGATCACTTCATAAGTTATATAAATGTCTAACCACTATGCTGTACACCTGAAACTAATATAATATTAAGTGTCAACTATAGTTGAAAAATTTTAAAACAATACAAAGAAGAAAATAGAATGCTTGTATAGTTCACTACAAGTTGGATATAATTTAAATTAATCAGTCATATCATATAAAATATATTTTAAACGTGAAAATACATAAATGATTCTTAGTTGCTTAGAATCATTTATGATTTTCATGTGAAAATCATTTTTCACATGAAATACAGAATCATGTGGTGATTTATAGCTCGACTGTACTATCTGCATCCAAATGTAAGCTCTGTCCCCTGTTTGCTTTGTGATCATCAGCATGTTACTTATCCTCTTTGAGACTTAAATCCATAAGTTGTGAAATGGAGATTATAACAGTATCTACCTCAAAGAGTTGTTGCATTGTCTTTTAACATGTAAAGTCCTTATAACACTATATATATAATACTTTACCTCAGATAATGCTACACATACACACACACACACATTATGTGGTTAGTAGAAAAAGAAAAATCTTACCTTGTAAAAGTGCTTGGGTTCGTCCATCCCAGGTCTACTTCTTATTATCTTTTTAACTCTGAGAAAAGTTACTTATGTAGGCCTATTTCCTCATATGTAAAGTGAAGATACTCATTACATCTACCTCTGAACATGTTCAAGTTTTGAATGAATTAACACATGAAATTGTTAGGTTAGCACAGTACTTGGCGCATATCAGCCCTCAAAAAATTTTAGCTATGACTTATTTTTGTTATTTCATTATAGATATAAAATGGGAATAGGAAATATTATCATATCACTAAAAAGAGCAATTATAATCAATGAATATACCTGTGAAGACAAGTAAACATTTGAGTGTGATCCAAAAATGTGTTTTCTTTACTAATTATCCAATACTTTTAAATTAAATTATACTATTTGTAAATAATCAACTCTGGATAAAATTAACTGAGGATATATTTTCGTATTTGCATCTTTGTCTGACTTGTTGGCAGGTTCCTAGGCAAGTTTTGTTGTTTTTTTCTCAATTTAGGTAGCTAAGCGACCTTGTTATGTAGTTCAGGAAGTGATACACGTAAACACTATTGAAAGTGAGCCCAAAACTAAACTGTTTTTTTCCTCATAAATATTCTGATCTGTGTTATAATATTAATTGACATTATTTTATAGGACCCTTGGTTTTAAGGAATGGAAACAAATTTAGACAAACTCATTTAGAAAAACTATTTTCAGTCTCTTTTCATACAATTTTTAGATTTGCCTCCTGTACAGGTTTGAAAAACTATCAGTCTTAGTATCTTTTCGTTTACATATATTTTCAATATAAGCCATGTTAAATGATTTTCAAAATGAATTCTTTTCAAATAATTGTTAATTATCAAATAGAACAAAATAAATATGCATGCATATTTTTCCACACATTACTTTGCTAAAAATTTAATGAGTGTTTGATAAGCATGCTAATTACATATGGAGTTATACATCTTTTATGTATATCACTATTTTCACATAAAAGCCTATGCATACTAGATTTTCTTAATCCCTCAAATGATCATTGATTACTTTAGTATTTTAAAATTGTAATTCCCAAATCTATTTTATCCTAATTTTTGGTTTCTTAATCTTTTATTTACATTTAATTTTTAAGCATATTTTCAGAAAACCATCACAGGAAGTTTCTTTTTTCGTGATTTCTGTTGACTTTCAACATTTTTAAAAGAGTTAAATAAGTATACGAGTAAACACACTGTTATCATGTATAAATGAAATTGTAGTTGGGGGAAAAATCATTTTCTATAACAGTGGTTGTCATTAAATCTTACCACTGTTGACTTTAACAATAAGGCAGCCAGTTATTTTACCAGCAGAAGAATGGACTTATTCAGGAAAACAGATAGTTGCAATTTGGGACAAGCATGTGTAGCAAAGACTATAAGGAAGTCAAGCAAACAAAGGACAGGAACATTACTTTTTAGAGAAAAAGGAGGAAGTTGGGAGCCTGTGCTTCAAATGAAAGTCTATTGGAAGAAAGTGAGAGTTCAAGATAGTGATGGCTTCCAATTGTCTGAATCGTGAGGGTCCAATTGGCTGAGCTTATTGCTGGGCAAGAAGAAATCTTCCTTCTTCCTGCTGAAGTAGTAGAGTCACTTCTTGTTGGGATGCAAGGTACCTCTCTTCCTGCTGGGGTCGGTAATGGATACTTCTTCCTGTTGAGCTGTGTAATTGACCTCCAGTGGTAGTGCGTGAGAGCTCCTTTTTCTGGTCTACCTGACTTCATTTTCAATGAGGTGTTCTTTATTCAGTTTCACACCACTAAGGGTATAATTGACCCATTTCATAATTTTGACAAAAATTCTCAGAATTCTCAAAGACTAATATGAGGAAATGTGAGGGTCACAGACAATATTTTGTAGTTCACTACTGACAGTGCTCCGGCAACTTGAAAATACTGCTCTGAATAAACTATATTGTAATTTTTGTTCGTTATTTTTCTTACTAGGAATCTTTCCCTGAAATTAACAAAAGACATCGATCAGGAAGCCAGGTGTTCCCATATCAGCCGAATGCCCAGCAGTTCATCTGCAGATTGGCCTCTGCAAGGTGTGGAAGAAAATGCAGGCATGGATTCTCTGCCATTCAGATTGATGTTACAGGACTGCACAGCCGTTAAGACACTGTTATTAAAGATGAAGAGAGTTCTGCAAGAGGTAATGATTTCCTCTAAGATTATTCTTTCAGTGTTGGTAGATGGTGAAGTCTGTAGACCTGGTCAGTCCCTGCTTCTGTCACTAATTAACTGCGTGACACATGGCAAGGGCCAGGTATCCTCTTGGAGTATAGCTTTTCTCATATGTTAAATGAAGGATTTGGAGTTTGGGTTTATAAGGTATTCTTCAACTCTAAAATTCTAATATTTTGTGAAGGAAATGAAAAAAAGTAATTGATACCAAGCCTAGGAAAAATCAGGTAAAGGCATGAGCTGCTATGTTTATATGTTATTATAAAGCTATTGAGAGACATATTAAATTAACTTCACTTTAAAGGTACTGAGACTTTATTTATATGATATAATAAAAGTAGTTTAGTCATTTTTGTCCCAATAAAAATCAATCAGGTAAAATTTAATCTGAATGTTTGACTGATTTTTCCTATTCAATACAATTGCCTTCCCACAGCCTATAGTCATTTAGATGATGAGCTAGTCAGGAAAATACATAATGGATTATTTCACCTTTAGCCTCAGAATTCAGCTATTCTTTAGATTCTAGTATGTTATGGTTTTATTTTTGTAATTATAACAGTTATTTTCTTTGGAGGAGTTCTTTAAAAAGTGTACACATTACAATTTAGGAAAAGTCTGAGATTTTTGACTCCAAATTTAGTGGCTTTTTATTATGTCGCATTATCATGATTTGATTTGTCTTTATTGATAGGAGATATTAATAAATAGCGTGAGAACAGAAAAATATAACTTTCAAGAATGAATAGTATTATGATTAACCTTAAAATGATGACCACTGATGTTTGCTTTTCTAACACTTTAATAATAATAACAACAATAATAATAATAATAATAATAATAATAATAATAATAATAATGCTAGCAGCTACCACCAAAGGCCATGATGAAATCAGGAATAGAGAAGGACACTTAAGAGAAAGGATGGCCATAGATTATTGAGGGCATCCAAATAGTGTTCTTGTCAGCCATTAAAGCAAAAAGTGGAAGAGATCTCTGCATCTCACACCAAATTATATTGCTGAGTTGGCCTTTGTGTCTAGAACCTACGAGTTCTGACAATTAAGTTTGCGAACTTGTTGCAATGATGTTGGTAAACTTTTTTGATATCAGAGGGATTATTCATTATGAATTTGTATCAACTCGACACACCGTTAATCAAGTTTACTATTTGGAAGTGCTGAAAGGGCTGCATGAAAAAGTTAGATGACCTGAAATTTTCACCAACAAATCATGGCTCTTGTATCACAACAATGCACCTGCTCACAGGGTACTGTCTGTGAGGGAGTTTATAGCTAGTCAACAAATAACTGTATTGGAACACCCTCCCTACTCACCTGATCTGGCCCCCAACGACTTCTTTCTGTACCTGAAGATAAAGGACATATTGAAAGGAAGACATTTTGATGACATTCAGCACATCAAGGGTAATAAGCCGACAGCTCTGATGGCCATTCCAGAAAAAGAGTTCCAAAATTGCTTTCAATGGTGGACTAGGCACTGGCATTGGTGCATAGCTTCCCAAGGGGAATGCTTCGAAGGTCACTGTAGTGATATTCAGCGATGAGTTATGTAGTACTTTTTCTAGGATGTGTTCATGAACTTAATCGTCCCACCTCCATATGCAATGGTGTGTAGGGGTAGTGTGTTTATACTTGGTCAATGTTAGAATTTCAGGAATTTTGTGAGCTAGCAGTTAAGAACAGGCCTAAAAAATTGAATTACATACATTAATAATAAAACAAATTATATTTTTAAAAGCATAATCAGTACTCAAAACTTATTATTTCCTATTTATTTTACTATATTTTACTATTAACTATACTCATGAGCTTATTTATATCTATTGGATCTCTATGTAGAAATCCTACACAATAGTTTCTGTGCATATTTCCCAACTATAGATTCATTTATGTCATTTTGGTAACTTGAAATCAGCGACATGGGAGTATTATGCCACAGAAATTGGCAAACACAATAAATTAGGGCTTTTAATTTTTGGTTAGTCTTTGGTAATCAACACACAAGTATCTGTGTTACTATATTGTTTCTACATTGACAGCATAAGCATTTTCCTGCACTTGTGGAATCTCCCTGACCTTTGGCTTAACATGCAGTCGGAACCTCTTTGAACAAGGCAAACTTAATAATAGCTGTTATATTAAAAGATATTAATCTCAAAGTCAGTAACATTCAACTATTCAGCTTTCTGCCTCTCTCTTTAGTCTGGATTTTAATTAAAAAAAATCAATGCAAATAAAGGGAAGTAGAACTGACAGGAAGAATCAAGAGGCTTTCTTAGGGTACTTAATTTTTTTAATTTAAAGATATTCAGTGATATTCACTATAGAGTCACATTCAGAATATATTGAGATTGTTTTTATACTTTCATCTGTTTCTTCATTAAAAGATATTTGAAGAAACTGAAGATAATCAGTTTTTAAAGATGATGTGCAATGAGCAATAATTATGTCTGTTTGTTAAGTCTGTTCAGAGAGCAGTGGGACTTATTCTTTACGGTCAACAAGAAAAGCAATATCAGTATATGGTTAACATAGAAAATTGTTCTAGAAATAAGACGTTCACAATAGATGCCTTTAAAGAAAATGATGTTTTGAAATGTTCTCTAAAGCAGGGATTTTCAAATGGCAGTTCACATTTCTTTACTATATTTGAGTTTAATACCAACTATTCATTTTAGATTAATGACACCTTTTTAATGTGGCATAATAGTGTTTATCCTATTTTAAAAACTTATTTTTATGATGTATAGTAGCCTCACTTTTGTACACAGCTTGTTTTTTACTGCAGAATATCCCAATTATTTGATTTTTAAAATAAAACAGTAATTAATGAGTTTAATATATCATACTAGAACATGCTTTTATTTGACATTTTTCCTATAGTGCTCAGTTGATATATTAGATTTTAATTTTGAGCTGGGTCAAGTGTGGATAATCTAAATGGAATCTCACACTATTAATTTTGTCCCTCTTCTTTGAAAATCAGTTGCTCTTATTCAAATGCACAAGAATATTTCCAACAACCCCAATCATCAACTCCTTTATTAAAAAAAAAAAAAAAAAAAACAAGACAGGAACTAACTTCAGGCCCTTAGAAATTGTATCACTTTATTGTTTAATAATAATGATAAAGAAGTACCTATAGCAAAGGAGGAGAAATATGTAAATTTTTCTTCCCTGTTTGTTACTATTTTTTTCACATAATTCCATTATCTGTAAAATAAGAAGATATTTAATATGTACAGATAGTTTCTGTTATGATGTTTCATTTTAGTTTGCTCTGCTCTCTTTTTGTCACTCTCTTATTATAAAATTTGTTTGTCTATGTGGTAACTGCCCAAGAAGGCTACTGGGAAGAGATTTCAGGTGTGATGAGTAGTGTAGTTTTTGGTGAAATAAGAGCTAATAAAAATATCCAAGGTTGCCTATAATACTCCCTCCCCCAGTGCCCATGCCTTTTTCATTTCTGTTTTACAAGTAAGTGCTGAGAATGTACCTTGCAAATTTCCTGAATCATAAGATGTTTAAAAAGTTATATAAATGTTAAACGTTAAACAAATAAAAAACATATTGGTATAACGAGGTGAATCTATTCTGAGAATATAGCAGGATTATTGAAATCGGAGACTTTTGGGGAGAGAGGTTGTTTGTTTGTTTGTTTGAGAATTAATATAATTTATAAGCCCGTTGTCAATGGAAGAAATGTCTAAACCTGTGGAGAATTTTTATAAGAGTTTATTTGTGCCAAATTATTGACGTGCCAGGAAGCTCTGCAGAATGACAGTTTTGTGATTTCTTTCACACATTTGGAATTAAGAAGGGGATGTAAGGAAGATTACATGAAGATGGGGGAAAGCAAGGTACAGAATAGTTAACAATAGTCTTTTCTCCCTTGAGGGTGGTTATGCCTTCAAGGGGTCTGAAATGAGGATCACTTCTGGCATTTTAAATGTGTGTTAACCTAGATGCACAGAAATGATAGACAAGCCTTGCTTAAAAATATTTTAGTAAAGAAGTTATATGCCTGGCGCATGACTACCGCCCATTACCTGCCCATTTAGGAATTTATTATCAGATCACCTTGTGAGTTTACTCTCTGTTAGATTTATTATACAGCCCCTTTTTCGTTCACACAATATAGTTGATATAAATATTTGCCTTTACCATTGATTAAAGAGCTCTTACCTATTTTTTTTTCTTTTCTCAACAACCTAATTAGAGATGATTTTATTATTATCTCTAAAAAATAATAATGGAGCATTTTCAGGGATCATTTTCAATGTGAGCATTTTTTCATTTGTTATTTTTACATATAATTCCAAACATATGAAAGAATTTGGAGTGTTTGGAACTTTACCATCCATCATTGCTTGGTGGAAATTACTTAAAAGACTTTTTTTAAACACACTTCAGTGAAATGATTCCAAAAGTTATGACAATGATTTTATAACTGACATTTTCCTATCAGCACACATCAAAAGCAAGTGAAAACCCTATATAGATTAGGAACTCCAGCAAAGAATAATTACAGAAGGGGAAAGCAACAGTGGGGAGTCATAAAGTAAGGAAATTCACCAAGAACAAGCAAATTACCTATGTCAAAGTAGACGGCAATCTAACAATTAGAATACTCTTTAAAATTAACTTTTGAAAATAAGAAAATTAAAAGTTTCTGCTACCTGCTTTATGTTTTTTTCTTTGTTTTTGCTTGCACAAAATAAGTTTAAAATAAAAACTGGAAAAGTTGTACCATGAAAACTGCAAATGCAAGAAAACTAAAGTGGCTATGCTTATCAGATAGCTATAAAGATAAGACATACTGCCAGAACCAAAGAGTTTCATTTTATAATGATGTAAGGGTCAGATTATCAGGAAGACAAAACAATCATACATGCAGATGGCCTGCCTATGTTATACAATCTGTAAACATATGAAGCAAAATCTGACAGACTGAATAAAATAAATTCACAATCATAGCTAAAGATTTTTACTCTCTTCTATCAATAATTGATAAAACTACTAAACAAAACCAAAAAAGTTTCAAAAACTGGAAACACCATTGTCAACTTCCTTAACCTGTATCGACTGGACAAAATAATTCTCCAGATAGTCCACTAAAAGAGCAGTTTATTCAGGAAAAGAAAAAGAAAGGAGACCACCACAGCAGTGTGTGAATGCATACTTCCTGCCGAAGCTCCAACCGGCTGCCCACATGCAAAAAGAAGAGAGGAGCCTTCCCAAGATGGCCTCTCTATATGTATATGAATCCCTCCCCCTGGAAGTTACCACAAAGTTTAACAGGAAGTCAAGATTAGAGTTAACAAGGAGCCCAGCTCCACCCATAAGTCTCCCAGCTCTATGGTTAATCATCTTAAGATGCCAGCTCAGTTTTATCACCTAACATGTATAGAATTCTATAGTTAACAACAGAATTTTACCTTCATTTCAAATTCATGTGGAAGGAACATTACCGAGAGAGTATATGTTGTGTCATAAAATAATCTCAATAAATTTTAAAGGTAGACATCTGTGGAATACATTTTTTTGAGAACAAAGGAATTAAATTAGGAATCAACAAAGATACAATAACTGGAAAAAACATTAGATATTTGGAAATTAAGCAACAAACTTCTATATATTCCATGAGTCAGTTTAGAAACCTCTATGGAAATTTTAAAATGTGCTAAATGAAAGGGTTAAAATAATAGTACAATAAATCAAAATTTGTAGGATATAGCTGAAACCATGCTTTGGGGGAGATCTATAGCTTTGAAAATTTAAACTTGAATGAAGTGCTATGATTAATTTTTAAAAAGACTGTAGGAGACAAAGATTACAGAAACAAGAAGAAACTCAAATTATTAATATCAGCAGTGATTTCAGGGAAGAATAATTGCTACAAATTCTAAAGACATTAAAAAGATAATAAGGGGATATTATAAACAACAATATGGAAATAAATATGACAATACTGATGAATAGCAAAGCTTAAATAACTTGAAAAATACAACTTTTCAAAGTGACAAGAAAAAATTAAAAATCTGAATTCAATTTTTATTAAAGAAATAGATTTTATTATTAAATGAAAAAAAAAAAGCATCTCTATAAAGAAAAATCTAAACCCAGGAAGTTTCACTGGTAAATTTTATCAAATATATAAGAAATACTTAAGACTAATATTATGCAAAACAATTCAAGAGACGGAAGAACAGGGTATGCTTCTCAGCTTATTCAGTGTGGACAGCATAAGCCTATTACAAAACTCTGGCAAAATCTTTCAAGCAAGACGACATTATGGAAAAAAAAATTCTTATAAATATAGAGATGCAAAAGCCTTTTAAAATTAAATAAATTTCAGCAATATATAAATATTGTGGAAGTATAAGTTTTGTTTAGCATTCAAAATCCAATCAATGCAGTTCACCATATCAATAAACTAAAAGAAAAAAATGTATATGATCATGGTAATAGTTGAAGAAAACACATTTGACAAAAAATTAATATCAGTTTATGGTTAAAAAAAAAGAAAAACTAAACTAAACACGCTAGTAGTAGAAGGAGACTTTTATTTCTACAGCTAATGTTGATACTTAATGGCACAACACTGAAGCTTCTCCCTAATATTATTAACAAGGCAAGGATGTCCACTCTCATCACTTTTAATGAACTTTGGCTGGAGGTCCTAGCTAGAAATAAGGCAAGAAAAAGCATAAAGATTGAAAAACAAAAACAACAAATACCCCATAAATATTGGAAAAAAAGTTAAAACTACCTCTATCAGCTGGTGACATATTTATATAGATACCCCTAAGGAATCCACAAAAATGTTAATAACAAACCTAGTACGAATAATAATGGAATTTAGCAAGTATGCAGGATAAAAGGATCAAGGTTACAATAAAACTATGTATGACCTCATAGCACATTTTCTAGTGGCCTAAAACATCACACATTTGTTATCTTGTAGTTTCTGTGGTCAGGAATTTGAGAGCAGCTTATATGTGGTTCCAGACTCTCATGAGGTTGTACTCAAGATATCAGCCATGGCTGCAGTCATATGAAAGGTTGACTGGACTTCATAATTCACTTCACAGGTCATTCATATTTTGTGGCAGGAAGATTCTGTTCTTTACAGCTGGTGGGCAGAGCCTGTTAACTACCACGCGGGCCTCTTCTTTGGACAACATGGCAGCTAGCTTCTACCATAGCATGCAATCCAAGAGAGAGAGAGGGAGAGAGAGAGAGAGAGCAGGACAAAATGCATGATGTCCTTTATGACCTAGTCTCAGAAGTAATATATCATCACTTTTGTGAAAGTTGTCACCACAACAACCTGAATTCAGTGTGGGAATACATTATACAAAGATCTGGTTACCAGGCAGTGGGGAACTTTGTAGCACTTCCCACATTCCACCCTCTGGCCCCTAGTGATACATCCCTGACAGTGCAAAGCACACTTAACACTCCTAAGGCCGCTCGAAGTACTGTTCCATTACAGCATCATCTAGGACAGAATTCCATCACATAAAGTATGTGCAGGCTTAAATACAGTGACTCAAGTCGTTCTCCATTTGAAGACTGGTGAACTGAAGCATAGGTTAGCAGTTTTTTGCTTAGGACCTAAAGCCTGAGAATAATTCTCCATGGCTTTTCGTTCCTCCCTCTGTACTTTTGTTCTGCCCTCCTACTGGTAGTCATTCTTTCTTTTCTTATAAATTAGCACGTTTGCTGCTGAATAGTCATTGCATCCTTATTTGTGCTTTTAGACATTGGGATGCAAAGAACTGGTTTCAATGTGTACTGTCTCTTTATCTGTAAGTCCAAACTGTCAAGTGTTTTTGTAAATGTCTCTTGTAAACCTTATTAGGGATTCACTTCATTAGACAAAGCCACACCCATAAATCTCTTCACAGTAAGCCCTTCTTTAATTTGAAATAGCTGATGGAGAGCCCTTTAAACATTTACAATTTTAGTTGTTTGGCTACGAGGATTTGTGAACCATAACCTAAAACCTTCAACTAAAGGTACTGAACTAGGTACTTACTATGCAGCATTACTTTTCATCTTTCAGGATAGCTCTACATATACTAAATATATTTCTAAGGTCATAAAAAAATGTTTACTTCTAGATTGGTATAATTGTTGCATAGGTTTACATTTTAATAAATCTCACCAAATTGCACAGTATGATAACACATAGACTGTCATCATATAACTGATAGCATCACTATCAATAATGTCATTTTATGGGATTTCTGTTTCTTCCCTTGGAAGACTGGTACATGAACTATGACCAATTATCATGCAGGGCACTACTGAGAATTCTTACAATTTTTTTTCTCATTTTTAGAATAACATGTTTAAAAAAATTACCAGTGTAACAATCTTCATACACAGCAATGGATCCCATTATGTACTCCCTGAAGAGACATGTGGTCTTAGATTCATTGAGAATAGATAGGTTTCTGAGTAGAATATTCTGCCTACATGAGGCCTGGCTTTTTGTGAGACAATAAAATTTGATCTAGAAAACAGATATGAAGGGAATGAACGTGTAATTCCATGATTCTTTTGCTATGTAAGCAACCTTAACTTTGAACAGTCTTCTGGGAGATATTAAAAAAGTGAGAGAGCAGCTCTTCCTTAAAGCCCAGCCCCACTCCATTCACAAACAGAGTCCCAAAGTAGGAAGTATATCAGGTAGGTAAAAATCACAGGTATTTGGAATCATCAATATCTGGGTGTGATTCTTACTTCTGCTACTTAATAGCTCCTACAAACTGATTAAAGTTTTCGCATCTCTATTTCATCGTAGGCAATATTACTATCTCTTAGGGTTATTTGGACAATTAAACAATAAAATGTATATAACAGGGTATCACAGTGGGGTGAACATCCATGAGTTACTGCAGTGATATTGTTTGTGTGATTATTACGGATTGTGTTTAACTAGGTGGAAAATATTTCAAATTTCTTAAATACTTGGAAATATAACAGTAAATGTTATTTAATAGGACAAAGTATAGTATTTCTTGAATAACAATTCAATATCAGTAATTGTTAATAAAGGCTATTCTAGCTGTAATTAAAAGTAAGAATACCATTGCCATTTATACTTTTCTGGGCTTTAAACGGTGGCAGCACATTTGACCTGATATTTCTTGGCAAGAGCTCTATTACAGGGCAATTGAATTTCCTGTTTACAGTCAATACTTACGAAAGGTTTTCCCAAGTGAGAAATCATGGTGACTATGGTGGTAGCAGTTGAGAGAGAGAAAAGGGAAAAGATGTGTGACTGTTTTTTGGAACAGTCACTGTTCCAAATGCCAACAGTACTTGCTGGTGAATTGTACTTAGGTCATGACAGGAAGAGAGAGAGAGAGAGAGAGAGAAGAATAACTGAGAGTTGTAGTTTGAGTAATGGGCTATTGTTATTGCCATTTTCTGAGACTTGGAAAACTAGGTAAGGAGTAACCTGTATGAGGCTGGAAGGAAATAAGAGTTCTGTTTTGGCTAGATTAGGGTTGAGATGCTTATATACACCTGCAAGTAGAAATTTGAATCAATGTTTGTGCAAACTCAGAAAGAACAGGGTTTAGTATTCATGATATATAAATTATGTTTAAAGCTATGGAAGAGAGAACTTACATCTAAAACCAGGGTGGGATGGTCCAATGTTTAATGATCAGAAAATCAAGAAAAACAATATCCAATAATATGGGAAGAACACTAAGAGTGTAGTGTCCAGAAGCCAAGAGAAAAATTTGCTCCAAGAAAGCCAGCTTAAGGAGTGGTGCTGAAAAATAAGTATGATAAGAAAAGATAAGCAATCACCCATTGATTAATTCTAAAAGCATCTTACCTAGGCTTTATGAATTTTAATATGTAAAACAAGCTAATCAAAGTGTTAATTTATAAACCAAACCCTATAATAGAAATAGTAACCATTTCCAGCTGGTTCTGAGTTGTCATATTATTGATTCATTTCTTTACAAGGCATTGGTCTGTGCATTTTAAGGATATAGAAATGAATATTACATGCCTTGAAAGAATTTTTAACATTATCTTTTAAAGAAAAACGTGTTTTAGTTTTGGAAGGATAGTACAGATTTTATTAGGTTAATTAAGAATGATAACCAAAAGTTCATTTTACATAAGCATACCCTCCACATCGAGGTATTATTTTTCTTTAGAAAAGTATGATTTATATTACTTAAGGTTATTATTTATACTGCAAAAACAGTTTAGCATAGTGATCACAATATAGTAGTCTGTACTAGACCAGACGGCTCAAATTTGAATTTCAGCTCTCACTATGTGCATGTAACTTTCGACAAGGTGCTTAATCTCTCTATGAAAATCTGTTCTCTTCCAGAGTGGAATTACTAGGTAAATACATGTTCAAAAATACTGGATAGTATCAGGGTTTTTCCAATGTGTGTACTAAATTACTATCCCAGCAGCATATCATGTATTCATGTAATAAAATATCTTGTGTTCATGTATCATCTTTTCCCACAGAGAATATTTTGTTTTCCTCTGTATCTCTCTGCCTATGAAAACTACATAAATATTTTGGCTACTTCTTTGCTGTCAAGGTATCCTCTGATGTTTATTTGATGTAAAAATAAAAATGGAGTAGGATCACCATGAGAAAATATACGTCTATCAGCCAGATAATTTTTTCCTGGTATGTGTACTTACATTTCTGCTAGTCATGTGTATTATATCATTTTTTATTAAAAAAAAAAAAAAAAAAAAAAAAAAAAAAAAAAAAAAAAAAAAAAACTTCAACCCACAGTGCTAACAATAAATGCCATCCTCTTTGTACCTAAATGTTGTGGTTATTTGTGTTATAATCACATTCAATAATTAATCAAATAACCACTAATATGGTTTTGCTATGCATGTCTAACTTTCAATTTTATTTATGAATCCGGTGTTAATGTCTCAGTTGTAATACAACTCACATACTATTATGTAATTCGAAGGGCTAAATCTGGCTTCAAGAATGTCAGGCTGCAACCTAGCAGATAGACAGCAGATGGCACCCTACAGATCTCCAGAGGACACTTAGAGTGTTCAGCCCTTCCAGAGGGGGAGGGAAGTAGAGAGCAGAGAGCCACTTGAGCAAATGGTACTGTGGAAAGCATGCGATTGTGTTCTTCTGAGATGCATTTTTACAAGAACAGCGTTTTGCTTTTGTTTGAAAATCAGAATCGAAGTAACATGTAACTACAGGGAAAATGCCTATTTTTAATCACCGTGTATATAAAAGATGGTTTTACAAATTTGAAATACATAATGCAATTGCTTAGGAGTGATATAAACTTTAAACTATTCATATGTTTACAGATGAGGAAAAGTGTTTTAGCATCTAGTGACTCATTTTGATGGAGGGCAGTTGTTCCTTAACTGTTTCATTTTAGTCTTGATGAGAATGAAAACTTGAGAAAGCCATTGACTTTATTTTAGCATAAATTTACTAATAAAAATACAGATGTTTACTATTTCAAATAATACAGTTTTACATAGATTAGTTTCTGTTATTATTTTTAAAGTGAAAGTGGACTGTATAGAGAGGATTTATTATTAATAAAAGCAATGACTCAAATTGTACTTACAGCAAACACGTGAAAACCAGTAGATCTACAGTTGACCCTTGAACAACGTGGGAGTTAATGGTGCCAACCCCCATGCAGCCTAAAATCCACATATAACATTTGACTCCCCCCCCAAAATTAACTATAGTCATCCCTCAGTATCTCCAGGGGATTGGTTCCAGGATCTCTGTGGATACCAAAATCTGTGGGTGTTTAAGTCCCTTAAATAAAATGGCACAGAACAATACATACAATTTGCACTCTGCATCCACAGACTCCCAACAGCGGATGGAGAACATTGTTTTTCATCTGCAGTTGGTTGAATCTGGGTATGTGAAACCTGAAAATACTGTATATTTACTGAGAAAAATCTACAGGTGGACCCATGTGGCTCAAACCCATGTAGAGCAAGGGCCAATTGTATTTTTCATGTTCTCTTTAATTAGATGGACTTCTGAGCAGAGTAAGAACAGATGAGAAGAGCAAAAAGAATAATGAGTTACAAGGAAAGATTTGGTTCACTTACCTCAAAAATATACAGATATTATTTTGTTATCCAAGGTCTTCATTAGGAATCAGCAAACTTTTTTCTGCAAAGTTGTGGTCATATGGTCTATACTGCAACAACTCAACCAAGTTACTCGTACAATAAGAAAACAGCTTTATGACATAAACAAAAGAACGTAGCTGGACTCCCATAAAACTTTATGTACAAAAACAGGCAGCAGGCCAGATACGGATTTTGTCCTAGGCCTGTCATCCCATACTACTTCAGAGAGGTGATTCAAGTATTATGAGAAGACACTGTGTAATTAAGAGTATTAGTTTTGGGAGCCATAGTATAAAGTCTAAATCCCATCTCTTTACATATTATCTGAATGACCCTAGGCAAGTTAAACTAGGAGATAATAATATTAACATATCACTTAGATTTGCTGAGAACATTAAATATGTTAATATGCTTAAAATGCATGAAACCATGTTGGACGCATAGCAAATGATCAATATGTATTAGTTATTATCACAAAGTCTGACGACCACTAGTGAAATAAATATAGATTTACCATTAGGTAAAAACTTGAATTTGAATCTTAGGTCTATAACAGATTAGCGGTATTATCTTATTCAAGTTTATTCAATTCCTTCAACAAATATTATAATCCCTCACATATAATAAGAGGATAAAAATTCTTATACATTATATCATGAAAATTACCTTTAAATTGTGTGTGGCGATGGAAATATCCAAATAAATGTTAGTTTCGTTCTGTCCCCTAAAGTTTACTGAAATAAAAGTCTGTTTTAAAATAATTTTCCTGAAAGGAATTATATGTCATATGATGATTTTCTTAGCTTCTTTTTGCAGCCAACATACATACAATTTTAATCCATCTACATCTTCCCCCAAACAATTTTGCTTTCCCTCAAGGTGGCACTTCGTTTAAAATATTATTTTAATAATGTAATCTAAGATGAAATTTAACTATTATTCACTGTTATTTTAATTATATAAATGTATAAATGTATGTGTATATATATATATATATATATATATATATATATATATATATATATATATAGCTTTGCAAATAGCTCACAGTTAGCATATTGCTTGCTTCATGTAACTCTTAAATATCTACCATAATTTGGACACATGATTATAGATAAAGATGTGGTCTAATTCAGTATCTGCTGAAAGTCTTCTTTTCCAATATGCCTCTATTGCTTTTGAAACCTAAAGCTGTTTGAAACCAAAGGCCGATTTTCTAATATCGTAAGGCTTCTTCATTTACTATACATTCCCCACCCACCCCCCAAAAAATGTATTTAGTGACTTTAGGAATTCCTTTAGCTAGGGGTATGTCAAATTTAACTGCCACTAGAGAGATAATTACAACCTATGAATATTTTAGAATTGTTTCTTCTGGACGATTTACTAAGTTGAAATCCAAGAATATTCACCTTACTGGCAAATTGCTTAATACCAACCAAAGCTATATATATATTTTTTTTTCTCAAAAAACCTTCAGAAAAGGAAACAATTTAGTTTTTTGATGGGAGGGTCATGATGAATGAGGGCAAAAAAGCACTTAATATTACTATGCATACATATGACTATGTGGACTGCAGGCCAAGAAACTGCTGGCATTGATTTTGGAAACAAAAATCCAACTGATAACATCTTCATCTCTGTGCATATAGCAAATATAGGAATGCATTGTTGAAAGATAGTCACACAATGTAGTAATTCAAGTGTGTATTTGAGAATATTGAGATATTAGAGACTGAATTAGATACCAGAATATCAGGTGTGTGTGTGTGTGTGTGTGTGTGTGTGTGTGTGTGTACTCCTGTATGTGTATATGCATGTGCACAAATACCTGTGTATGTTGGGGGTTGTTGAGTGAATGTCTTGCATGTATTGGGATTAGGAGGTAGGGTTGGAAAGGCTCTTAAAAATAGGTCCAAATGCAAACACCTAAATGTCAGGTTAGATTTGGCCCTATGAAAGATTCATGCAACCCTTCAAAACTAACAGGATGCTCCTAAAAGACACCCTAAGGTTTATGTCTGCATTGACAATATTTATTTCTGAGTCATTTCTTGATATCTTTATTGTCTTACTTGATTCTTCACTAGATTCACTTAACTTTCCATTCCCATCTGCTTTTTGGCTCTGACTTTCACCTTTGTCTCCTGTGCACTGATCTTTCTCCTTTTTAGCAGTAAAGCAAGGAATAGATTACCTTTTAATGGCCCAAGTCTCCCTGTCTTTTGTATTAGCCCTAGGACATTTCATATCTATTTACTACTTTAAGAGAATTGTTGGTTCGTTTGGCCAAACAGAGCAGCAGTAACCTGGACTCTACTTTACACATCATATATTATCTCCTCACCCAGAACTTATAATTCCTAATACTGTCCACCTTCTCCCTGACCCCACCACACACACATCCTTTTCATTTTAAATCACAGCCCAAGGGAAATGCTTTTTTCTATGATATTTTTCCATCAGCGCTTCAGACATTCATGATCTGTCTACTCATCATGCTAACCCCCCTCAAACTGAATTCCTGTTCATGGGCTAATACACAAACATTTAGCTTTAAATAAGAGAACTTATTATAACGAGAGTTATTTTCCTTAACACCACCTTTCCTGTAGCTTTGTGTGGTAGTTTAACAGCTATTTTCTTGATTATAAACATCTGTGAGGCTGTTACTGACTTTTTTTCTGTATAATTACTGAGTGAGATAGGAAAGGAGTGGTGACTCTATTATTGTTTGTGTTTAAGGACTGTAGTACTCTATTAATTCTGTGCCTTTTTGTTTTTCTCAAATAGATGCATGCGACCATACTGACTTTTAAAAGGCCTTATAGACCTCAGGAGCTATTGATCAATTTAGCAACTGCTACTATTTCAGATTATTTAGAAATTCTCTTTATATTCCACCTTGAAAATTAAAACATAAAACATTAAAACACAAACGAACATAGCTTTGTACCCACCAAAGTATGTTGTGTATTTGTAAGGTAAGGAATACGAAGGGAATGGAGGGAATATTCAGTAATTATAAATCATTGTGAAAATTGTGATTCATTTTTGACCATATAAAAATAGTATTGATATTCCAAATTGTATATAAAATATTTCCTTAGAAGTAACATTGATTGTAAGGCGGGACATAGAAAAATAACAAGGAAAATCCAGATATAGTTTATTTTACACTTGGTTAGGACAAGTTCAAATGGATTCACGTCCTTTGTCCTAAGAGTTTAGGAAGTGAAATAAAAGAAGTCCAACATAGTAATAAATCTGGTTGAAAAAGGAAACATACCAATCAATAAGTAATAGCCATTGTTATTTGGCTTGTGATAGGTCTAATTTTTGGTAAAAAGAAATGACTATGCCTACATTCAGAATCTAAATGGAGAAAGGTAGACACAGTAAAACACTTATAAAATAAGATATTTTATATGATATTTTAATTATGCCTATATTTCTTAAGAGGGCTTTTTTCTTTGTTTTTAATTGACAAACTGCTTGAGCTTTCTGTTTATTTTTTAAGTTCAATATTAGGTTTTTATGTGGCATTTTATTTTATTGGCCCTTTGCTATAGCTTATATTATTAAATGTATGCATAGACTATCAATCTTCTGTTTATTTTTTTTCCATAAATATTCATTGAATAATAGTCTCTGACGTACAAACAGAATGAAAAGAGGAAAGAGGGAAGAATAGAAGGAAAGAGGGAAGACAGGACTTGTCCTCACGAAAGACATATACAAGTTTCTCATATTCAGAAAATAAAGTCAAGCTTAAAGCCTCAAGTCTCCATGGGTGTAGGCCATAGTACAATAAATAGATCCCCCAAAATTCATCCACTGAAGTCCTAACACCTAATATGACTATAGTTGGAGATAGGACCTTTGCAGGAGTAATTAAAGTTATAAGGATGGGGACCTAATCCAATATGACTGGTGTCCTTATACTAAGAGAGAGAGATACTAGGTATGCACACACACGGACGAAGCTATGTGCAAGTCAAGAAAAGAGGCCTCAGGAGAAACCAAACTTCCCAACACCTTATTGTTAGACTTCTGGTCTCCAGAACTATGAGAAGATATAGTTCTATTATTTAAACCACCTAGTCTGTGGAATTTTGTTATGGCAACTCTAGAAAACTAATATACCAGCCAACATCCCAAATAGAAGGAAACCAGCCTAAAGCAGATTTTACGCAGGGAACCTGAGCGCTGACTGTTGTACTAGTACACAAAGAAAGTGACATGGTCTGACGATATTAAGCAAAAAGCAGAAGCTAGCTGCTTTTTCTTACATATTCATCCGTGCAAATGGCAAGAAGGCCTGGCAGTTAGTACTGGGAAGAAGAAAGCAGCAATACTCCCTGAGCGGTTTCACTGTTAAAAGGACCAAAGGTTAAGTAATTTTATGCTAATGTTTTGTACAGAAGCATGTTGTGAAAGTAACAGTCCTGTTGAGAAATTAATCTGGTTTCATATGCAGGATTTACTGGAGTAAAGATTGTTGGAGGGAAGGAAGATCGCCTTATACTGATCCAGGTTTGAGTTACTAAGAGTGTGGAATGGAGCAGTGTCATTAGTTACCTAGGGAAAGAGAGGGAACTGAAAGTTGTATCAAAATTAGAAAGCAGAGATTAATGACTGGTTTCGTGTAGGGACTGAGGAAAAAAGGCATCAAAGGAGGAAGTTCTAGTTCTGGAGACAAAATCATGAGCTTGATTTGATTTATGTTGGATTTCAGGTAGTGATGTAGGAATATTTTCCTGTGAGTCCCCCTAATGATGTAGATGATGTTGGGTTTGCTAGCAGTTTCTGAGTGCGGGCTGGGTTCGTGTCTCGTGAAGCCGAAGAATGGAAACACGGACCAGGGAGAGGCAAAAAGTTTTAAAAAGAGGATAGTTTAGTAGAGGCAGGAGAAGAGGTTGCAGCTCCCGAGCCGGAGGGGGTCCCGAATGGGGGGTGCCCCATGACTGAAGCAAAAACTCTTACTTTTATACCTTCCCTTGCCTGCTTGGGGAAGGGGAGCTGTTTGAAGGGTAACTTGTTTGAAGAAGGGAACTGGGGCCTTCTAATGAAATCTGTCTACCAGGTTTGTTCTGCTTGCCCACCCTAAAGGCATTAGCAAAGTAACCCACTCTTATCTATCAGATCTGCTCCGTTTGTCAGGCCAAAAGGAATTGTATGATTAACCTCAAGGCCTTGTTACAGTATGTCCTGGAGCGAAGGAGTGATTTCAAAACCTGAAGTTTTAGTATATGGCTGTCTTTGTTTATTCCACCAGGGACCTCCCTGTCTACCTAGGAACATGCTAAGTATCTTGTATCAGTAGTGGTGGCTTATTCAGGTGATTCATTCATAGGACTTACGAAGTTATCAATCCTGAAGAGGTTAGGATAAAAGGCCATACCTAAAGTTACACATTTGTGAATTTATTTATCTAGATATGCTTAAATGTTGCTGTGATTCATTATTACTCTGTGATTTGTGAAGTGGGCAAGCTTAGGGAAAGTTAAGAGAAGAGAGTAGAAATAAGTGGGTCTGAAGAAAAGGAGCGGAGTTATAAAAACAATTAACTGCCATTTGCATAGTGCTTACACTGTGCTGGCATCGTTGTAAGTCATTTACAAACGTCATCCCATTCCATCTTCCTAACATCCCTGTGATGATCGTGTTCTTATATCATCCCTATGTCATAGGTAAGGAAATTCAGATTCAGAGTCCATAGGTATTTTAAAGCTAGGATTTTAAATAGTCAAGAGCTTCAGACTTATAGTCTTAACCACTATGTTATGCTGCCTCTCCAAAATAAGGTATAGATTTGGTGGAAGAAAGAATAGATTTGGGGAAAAGTATACATTTGTGGAAAAGGGGAGCATATTCTTAAACAAAAAAAAGGGTCGTCATCGTCAAATTTTCTGCAAAAGTAAGGAGAATAGTTTATTGGATTAGATTAAAATTGAAATCTGATTTAAAATAAAGACCCTGTTAAGCCAATGACTGGATAGGTTGGGTTGTAGACTTCCAGGATTGTAGGATTTAGGGTGAAAATTATGATGAGAAAAGGAAGGTTACAAATAGAAAAAAAGTTAGTTTTAAAAAAACAACCACAACAACATCAAAACCAAATGATTTAAAAGGAGAGATAATTGGTGAATGGAAGAAAGCACCATATCTCTGCTCTAGTGTCTTCATCTGCTGATTTATCTTCTTAAATGTCCCCCTCTCCCCCGCTTCACACTTAGAATTTCCTGATTCATGCTTCTTGGTGTTAATATTCCCTCTCCCCAAATAGCTACATGTTATTCCCACCACTACTTTTCTACATATCAAAGCTTAAAACTGTTTCCCTCTTTGACACAGCTGTCTTCTTAGCCAGCGTGCTACTAAATCCTATTCTTTCTCTAAAATCCTTTTATCTACCTTATCATTTACTCTCCAATTCTATAACCAATGCTTTAGTTCCAATTTTCATTGCCTTAAATATATGTGATATTACAGTAGTCTCATAACCAAGAAGCAGTATTGCAAAGTGTTTAAGAGAAGCTATTAAGTCACACAGACTTTGGATAGAATCCCATTTCTGACATTTACATAGCAGTTGCCTTTGGGGAAGTTCTTTAATGTCTCCAAATTTGTTTCTTCATCTGTAGAATGAGGAATTAAATAATAATATGTGAGAAAACTGATAAGTGCTGCATAATAAGCGAGAAATAATATGTGAGAAGACTAGTAATGTATAGTATAAAAAAATGAAACT